>NC_134357.1:577467548-577737548 GCF_048569485.1 Anomaloglossus baeobatrachus | reverse complement strand
TCTCCTCCCAGCCTCCTCCAGCATCAGCCTCTCTCCTCCCAGCCTCCCCCAGCATCAGCCTCCCCCTCCCAGCCTTCCCCAGGATCAGCCTCTCTACTCCCAGCCTCCCTCCTCCCAGCCTCCCGCAGCATCAGCCTCCCCCTCCCAGCCTCCCCCAGCATCAGCCTCTCTCCTCCCAGCCTCCCCCAGCATCAGCCTCTCTCCTCTCAGCCTCCCCCAGCATCAGCCTCTCTCCTCCCAGCCTCCCGCAGCATCAGCCTCCCCCTCCCAGCCTCCCCCAGCATCAGCCTCTCTCCTCCCAGCCTCCCCCAGCATCAGCCTCTCTCCTCTCAGCCTCCCCCAGCATCAGCCTACACCCTCCCAGCCTCCCCCAGCATCAGCCTACCCCAGCATCAGCCTACACTACCCCAGCCTCCCCCAGCATCAGCCTACCCCAGCATCAGCCTACCCCAGCATCAGCCTCTCTCCTCCCAGCCTCCCCCAGGATCAGCCTCCCCCTCCCAGCCTTCCCCAGGATCAGCCTCTCTCCTCCCAGCCTCCCCCAGCACGCCATGCTCCTCTGCCGACACTCACAGATCCGATCGCATACACTCACACACACACACTCACACATCTGAACACACTCACACACATCCGATCGCATACACTCACACACACACTGAAGATATCGCACATACGAACTCACACTCACAACATCCGGAGATACGACATGCTTCTGGCCATGTGATCCTCCGGCAGGTCCTGGAAGGTCACTCCACAGTTTCGCCGGCGAGAAGCAAGCGATATCCCAGGATGTTGTGAGTGTGTGGATGCAATGTGATGTGTGTGTGAGAGTGAGTGTGATCTGATTGTGTGTGTGTGTGTGTTGTTATGTGTGTGCGTGTGTATGTTCCGCCGCTGCAGGACCTTGATGCGCTGGTAACTATGCTACCATGGTTACCAGCGTATCCCGTCCCCCGCTCGCACGGGAGCCCACACCAGCATACGGCGGCAACCCCAGCAATGCGAGGGTATGTGTCGGCTGGGTTGGCGGCGTACGCTGATGTGGGCTCCCGGGGGTACAGTACTCACCTGGGAGTCGTGGCTTCGTGTCGGTTCGGGGAGTGCGTGCGGGGCCAGAGCGAGTGTAAATTGCGTGAGGGGGGCGGGGCGTGGCTGAGTTGCCAATGCGTGCAGGGTGCCGGGGCGAGAGGCCAATCCGTGTGGGGGGCGGAGCCTGGGCGAGCGGCCGGCCAATCCGTGTGCGGGCGGAGCCTGGGCGAGCGGCCAATCCGTGCGGGGGGCGGGGCCATGGCGAGCCCAGCGGCAATCAGCTTTGTGTCACCGTAAGGACCCAATTTTGGAGCAAGACAGACAGACAGACAGACAGAATATGGCAATTATATATATATATACATATATATACATATATATATACATATATATATATATATATATATATATATACATATACAGATATATATATATATATACATATATATATACATATATACATATACATATATATATATATATACACACATATATATAGACACACATATATATATATATATATACACACATATATATACACACACACATATATATATATACATATATATATACATATATATATATATATATACATACATATATATATATACATACACATATATATATATACTAGAAGGTGGCCCGATTCTACGCATCGGGTATTCTAGAATTTACGTATTGTGTAGTTCATGTATGATTTTTGTTATATATATATATATATATATATATATATATATATAAATAGATATTGTTGTGTGTAGTTACCAAGTGTTTGTGTAGGGCGCTGTACATGTTCTGGGTGTGACGGGGGGTGAGAGCGGTGTTGTATGTGTGTTGCGTGTGTTGCGTTGTTTGTGGAGCGCTGTGTGTCTGTAGCGTTGTGTGTGTGTGTTGCGCGGTTTGTGTGTGTGTGGTGTGTTTTGGGGGGAGGTATGTTTTGTGCAATGTGTGTGTTGTGCGGTATGTGCGTATATTTGTGTGTGCCGCGGTGTTTGTGTGTTGGGTGTTGTGTGTGTGCAGCGTTGTCTGTGTGTGTGGGTGTCTGTGTAGGGCAGTTGTTTGTGGTTCCCAGTGTGTGTGTGTGTGTGTGGTGTGTTGTGCAGTGCGCGCGCGTGTGTGTGTGTGTGTGTGTGTTGGGGGGAGGTGTGCACTTCCCATCGTGCTCCATCCCCCATGCAGCGCACTCCCCATCGTGCTCCATCCCCATGCAGCGCACTCCCCATCGTGCTCCATCCCCTATGCTGCGCACCCCCCATCGTGCTCCATCTCCCATGCTGCGCACTCCCAAATGTGCTCCATCCGGCATACTCCGCACTCCCCATTGTGCTCCATCCCCCATGCAGCGCACTCCCCATCGTGCTCCATCCCCTATGCTGCGCACCCCCCATCGTGCTCCATCTCCCATGCTGCGCACTCCCAAACGTGCTCCATCCGCCATGCTGCGCACTCCCAAACGTGCTCCATCCGCCATGCTGCGCACTCCCAAACGTGGTCCATCCGCCATGCTGCGCACTCCCAAACGTGCTCCATCCGCCATACTCCGCACTCCCCATCGTGCTGCATCCCCCATGCTGCGCACTCCCAAACGTGCTCCATCCGCCATGCTGCGCACTCCCAAACGTGCTCCATCCGCCATGCTGCGCACTCCCAAACGTGCTCCATCCGCCATGCTGCGCACTCCCAAACGTGCTCCATCCGCCATGCTGCGCACTCCCAAACGTGCTCCATCCGCCATGCTGCGCACTCCCAAACGTGCTCCATCCGCCATGCTGCGCACTCCCAAACGTGGTCCATCCGCCATGCTGCGCACTCCCAAACGTGGTCCATCCGCCATGCTGCGCACTCCCAAACGTGCTCCATCCGCCATGCTGCGCACTCCCAAACGTGCTCCATCCGCCATGCTGCGCACTCCCAAACGTGCTCCATCCGCCATGCTGCGCACCCCCCATCGTGCTCCATCCCCCATGCTGCACAAGCATCAGCCTCTCTACCCGCAGCATCAGCCTCTCTCCTCCCAGCATCAGCCTCTCTCCTCCCAGCATCAGCCTCTCTACCCGCAGCATCAGCCTCTCTCATCCCAGCATCAGCCTCTCTGTCCCCAGCATCAGCCTCTCTGTCCCCAGCATCAGCCTCTCTCCTCCCAGCATCAGCCTCTCTGTCCCCAGCATCATCCTCTCTGTCCCCACCATCAGCCTCTCTGTCCCCAGCATCAGCCTCTCTCATCCCAGTATCAGCCTCTCTCCTCCCAGCATCAGCCTTTTCTGTCCCCAGCATCAGCCTCTCTCCTCCCAGCATCAGCCTTTTCTGTCCCTAGCATCAGCCTCTCTCCTCCCAGCATCAGCCTTTCTCCTCCCAGCATCAGCCTCTCTCCTCCCAGCCTACCCCAGCCTCAGCCTCCCCCAGCATCAGCCTCTCTCATCCCAGCATCAGCCTCTCTCCTCCCAGCATCAGCCTTTTCTGTCCCCAGCATCAGCCTCTCTCCTCCCAGCCTACCCCAGCCTCAGCCTCCCCCAGCCTCAGCCTCCCCCAGCATCAGCCTCTCTCCTCCCAGCATCAGCCTCTCTCTTCCCAGCATCAGCCTCTCTCCTCCCAGCCTACCCCAGCCTCAGCCTCCCCCAGCATCAGCCTCTCTTCTCTCAGCCTCCCCATCCCAGCCTTCCCCAGGATCAGCCTCTCTCCTCCCAGCCTCCTCCAGCACGCCATGCTCCTCTGCCGACACTCACAGATCCGATCGCATACACTCACACACACACACTCACACCCGATCGCATACACTCACACACACCCAATCGCATACACACCCGATCGCATACACTCACACACACCCGATCGCATACACTCACACACACCCGATCGCATACACGCACAGACACGATCGCATACACTCACGCACACACACATTGATGATATTGCACATACGCGCTCACACTCACAACATCCGGAGATACCACAGGCTTCTGGTCATGTGATCCTCCGGCAGGTCCTGGAAGCTCACAGCACAGTATCGCCGCCGAGAAGCAGGCGATATCCCAGGATGTTGTGAGTGTGTGGATGCGATGTGATGTGTGTGTGAGGTGTGTGTGAGAGCGAGTGTGATCTGATGTGTGTGTGCTGTTATGTGTGTGCGTGTGTGTATGTTCCGCCGCTGCAGGACCTTGATGCGCTGGTAACTATGCTTCCATGGTTACCAGCGTATCTCGTCCCCCGCTCGCATGGGAGCCCACACCAGCATACGCCGGCCAGCCCCAGCAATGCGAGGGTATGTGTCGGCTGGTTTGGCGGCGTACGCTGATGTGGGCTCCCAGGGGTACAGTACTCACCTGGTAGTCGTGGCTCCATGACCGTGTCGGTTCGGGGAATGCGTGGGGGAACGGGGCCAGAGCTAGCGTGCATTGCATGAGGGGGCGGGGCGTGGCCGAGTTGCCAATGCCTGCAGGGTGCCGGGGCGAGAGGCCAATCTGTGGGTGGGGCGGAGCCTGGGCGAGCGGCCGGCCAATCCGTGTGGGGGCGCAGCCTGGGCGAGCGGCCAATCCGTGCGGGGGGCGGGGCCATGGCGAGCCCAGCGGCCAATCAGCTTTGTGTCACCGTAAGGACACAATTTTGGAGCAAGACAGACAGATAGACAGACAGACAGAATAAGGCAATTATATATATAGATATATATGCATACATATATATATACATAAATATATATATATACATACATATTATACATATATATATATATATATACATACACATATATATACACATACATATATATACACATACATATATATATATATATATATATACATACCTTCTCTTAAAATTTTAAATTTATTTATTTATTTTTTTGCATACAGAAATATAAGAACATGAGATTAATAAAAATTCACATTGGAAGAGATATATAAAAGGATAAAATTAAAACCGGCATATATGGAGTAAGGGTATATTCAGAGAAAAATCAGTATATGTGAAATAGGAGTATATTCAGAGGAAAAAATGAAATTCATTTATTTTGATAATACCTAATGGTGAATTCGAGTGGTCACCACACATTAAAACCGAATAGACTGGTCAGCACAATAGGTGCTGTGATTCCCTTGGAAAAAATGAGGAAAAAATCTTTCAATGTTTAGCCACATTTTCAATTGTCAAATTTAGGGGCCCTTTGCACACTACGACATCACAGCTGCGATGTCGGTGGGGTCAAATCGAAAGTGACGCACATCCGGCGTCGCTGTCGACATCGTAGTATGTGAATCCTTTTTTAACGAGCACAAAAGCGTCGGTATCGTATGATCGGTGTAGTGTCGGTCATTTTCATTATTTTGGCTGCAGCGACGGTACGATGTTGTTCCTCATTCCTGCGGCAGCACACATCGCTGTGTATGAAGTCGCAGGAGCGAGAAACATCATCTACCTGCATCCGGTCTGCAATGCGGAAGGAAAGAGGTTTATGTCCCGCTCATCTCCGCCCCTCCGCTCCTATTGGCCGCCTGTCGTGTGACGTTCCTGTGACGCCGCACGACCCGCCACCTTAGGAAGAAGGCGGTTTGCTGGCCAGAACAACGTCGCAGGGCAGGTAAGTGCGTGTGAAGCTGCCGTAGCGATAATATTCGCTACGGCAGCTATCACAAGATATCGCAGCTGCGACGGAGGTGGGGACTATCGCGCTCGGCATAGCAGCATCGGCTTGCGATGTCGTAGTGTGTAAAGGGCCCCTAACAGTATGTATAGAGTATCCAGGAGGAATAGAGAGGAGCGTACAATATACTAATGTAAAGAGTACATAGAAGAAGATATAACCATACATTGCACCAAAGAACGTGGACAGATCCAGTGCTTATTTTCTAAAAAAATATTTGCCGGTACGCATCTCTGGGGGGAGGGTGCTGTCATGCGCCACCGGCCGGTGCCAGTGGAAACAGTGGACGATCATGTGAGCACAAGTGAGAGATTTGTTTACTTCTGGCCACATTCTGGTTTGATGTGTCCGGCCTCACTCAATTCATTTTCATTGAGCATGTCTGTTCAGCACGTGACCACATTGATGTAAATCGCATACTTGCAGCTTCGTAACCTCCCACTCTCACCGCTGGCACCAGAGAATCCTGACAGCATGCAGTGTGGACAACTTTAATGCTAACAACATAAATAAAAACATAGTAACTCTTAACTTGTCAGACGGCACAAGACTTTATTAAAGAGATTGTCCACTACTTTAACATTAATGACCTTTCCTTAGGATAGGTCACCAATGTCTGACTGGTCGGGGTCCGGCACCTGGCAACCCCGATAATTCCCTGCTCTAGGTGTTGGTGGTGGCAGGTGGCCAGAAGTGCTCAGTTCTGCTCTGTCTTCTGATAGTGGCAGCAGTCTCCTATTAAAATCAATGAGGTGGATGTGCAGTACCTGGCCGCGGACACCATCAGAGGACGGAGAAGATCCAGAAATAAGCATTTCCGGACACCTGCACCATAATCAGCTGATCAGTGGGGTTCCATTGCACTCACATAAGAAGCAATGCGCAAGTGGGACCAAGGCCTAATGATAAGGCATTGTCAGTATCACAAATAAATATTTACATTCAGGTACCTTATAGATGATGTTATCTCTAGTCATTTCTTTCTATTCTTCATCGTGTCCTGACGCCATGATTACTTTTCACATTCACATCTCGTCTCTGCAGATTTCCATCTTCTCCGGTCTTCTGCAGCACATCCCGGCACGATGCCCCTAAAAGTAGCAGAATGATTATAATACTTCTACTTAAAAATATCTGCCCTATACTGTGCCCCAGAATAAATAATGGTCCCTCACAGTATTCTCTGCACAAAATATGACCCACACTGTCCTTCTTATGGTACATGCCCTCCATATTCCCTCTTTCCAAACTGAGCCTACTGTTTACTGTGTCCTTTACACTGTGTCCCCTTATACTGCCCAGTCTTTATACTGTGCCTTCATCACAATCTCCCCTCCTTGCTATAACCTCACACTGTCCTCCCATTCTGCCCCCTCTCCATACCACCCCCTCCATTACCCAGTCTTTATTCTGTGCCCCTCACATTCTACTCATCCCTTACTGTCTCCTCATTACCTCTTGTGTGTCCATATACGTTTCCACCTCACTCCCCATCCTGCCCACTTGCTCCTCATACCATGTCACTCTTTATTCTGTGTCTTCAAAAATTCTTTCCAGTTCGCTCCACATCCTCTCTGTCCCCATGCATCACCCCTCATCCTCTCTGTCCCCATGCATCACCCCTCATCCTCTCTGTCCCCATGCATCACCTCTCATCCTCTCTGTCCCCATGCATCACTCCTCATCCTCTCTGTCCCCATGCATCACCCCTCATCCTCTCTGTCCCCATGCATCACCCCTCATCCTCTCTGTCCCCATGCATGAACCCTCATCCTCTCTCTCCCCATACTGTGTCCAAAGATGCTTCCCCCTCCCCATCCTCTCTTTCCACCATACTCTGTCCACAGATAGTTCCCTCCCCCACCCCCCATACTGTGTATATAGATATTGCTCCCTTCCCACCCTCTGTCCCCCCAAAGTTTGTCCACAGATAGTTCCCATTTCCCACCCTCTGTCCCCCCCATAGTGTGTCCACAGATGGTTTCCATTCCCCACCCTCTGTCCCCCCATAGTGTGTCCACAGATAGTTCCCTCCCCCACCCTCTCTCCCCCATACTGTTTTATAAATACTCCCCTCTCACCCCATAATGTTCATCCTCCGTGTCTTCAGCTCCTCAGTGGATCACTTATTAGCGTTTCTCTGCCACCTCCGCACTGCAGCGCTGGCTTCTGGGTCAGCAGTGTGATCAGCTGACCTGATCACATGAAAGCCGTCTCTCTGACCTGGAAGTCAGCGCCGGCGTCACCGCCCCAATTGTCCTCGCGTCTGCCAGATACAAGGACAATTGAGCAGTGGGAGCCGTGCACTGAAGATTCTATGAGTGCGGCTGACAGCGTGACAGCTGCGCTCAGAGAATAGCGGTTCCCACCCAGGCAGACTTCCACACCGCCGCATCAGGTAGCCCGACAGCGCCCCGCCAGCTCCCCCCTAGATACGCCTCTGGCTTGTGCCTCCACTCCACACATGGCTAATTTGTATAGTTTACAAATTAGCCATGTGGACAGAGCCTGAGGTGATCTTCAAATTTTCCGGTACACCGTACCGCCACGTACCGCCGCAAAAAAAGCACTGGACAGATCACTGCACTATATGGGGTCATAGTAATAATCCCTATAATGCAGAGTAGAAAGACAATTTCCAGCATAATCCGTACGGTAATAAATCCAAAAGTTTATTCCAGGGATTAAAATTTATGCAGGATCCATTTTAAAGCCGACATGTTTCAGGCAAGGTGCGTCCTTACTCATAGCAGACCAGAAAATGGAAGGAATTCATTTATACAGTGTGTCCACCCATATCCTGTCCACCACCATTAACTTGAGAATGGCGGCAGCTATAGGCATAGAAGTGGTGTCTAGGTATAGTAAAGTATCCATGCGCTACGCAATGAAACCACCTTTAGCGCCAACTGGTGGAAAACAACGTAGTTAGCATTTTTATTTCGAAAACGGAACGAGATAGAGAGAAAAAGTGGATTACAAAGTTGTAGGGCATCAATTTAATATGAATCGACACCTTGCATACAGAAATGCTATGATTAGAACGTGTAAAACTCACAAGGCTACGGACGTGAAGTGATACCTCATGGAGACCTTCCTACAAGTCATTGGGTATGGTGGCTGCGTGGAGTAGTCTCCACGCTCACTTGACCTGACCCCATTGGACTTCTTTCTGTGAAGTCATATTAAACAGCAGGTGTATGCGACCCCGTCACCAACATTGCAGGACCTACGACGACGTATCACAGATGCTTGTGCAAACGTGTCACCTACCATATTGCACAACATGCAGCAAAATACAGTATGCTGTCCAGAGTTCAGATGTGTATTGCAGCTGACGGGGGCCACTTTGAGCATCAAAGTTAAATGAGCGCCATGTGCGTGACCAGCATTCAATATTTTGGGGGGGGGGTCATGGGTTTCATATAATAGCATTTCTGTATGCAAGGTGTCGAATCGTATTGAATTGATGATGCCCTACAACTTTGTAATTCACTTTTTTTCTCTATCTCGTTCCCTTTTCGAGATAAAAATGCTAACTCCGTTGTTTTCCACCAGGTGGTGCTATAGGTGGTTTCATTGCGTAGCGCATGGCTACTTTACTATACCTAGACGCCACTTTTATGCCTATAGCTGCCACCGTTCTCAAGTTAATGGCGGTGGACAGGATATGGGTGGACACACTGTATACAAATATATTAAGTGTCAAAAAATCTCTGGGATTTCAGCTACCGGGGGTAGCTGAGACCCTGGAATTCATGATTCAGGCCAGTTTTTCCGGTCCCCGGTCACATGATCACCGGTACACACCGTGTAACCGTGATGACGTGACAGCAAATGGCGGTGCTGGTAAAAAATGATTTAACTCCCACCTGGCATGATCACACATCTCAGATGGGAGATAGATCTCCTACCCCGGTCCCCCGGTGTCGCCAAAGTGCCCCCCCAACCCCAACCCCCTCTCGATAATCCAAGATGGCGGCACGCATACTAGCACGCTTGCCGCATTCACCCTCTTCCTCTGATTTCTGTCGCATGTGCCATTACACATGTGACAGAAAGCTCCTCCCCGGGTCCAGCTATGTCACCCCTATAACCCCCTCGGTGTTCCGTGGAGTTCCCGGTACCTGGCACAGCATTGATCCCCCCCTCCTTCTCAATGGACACTGGTCGCATGTGCAGAGAGCGGCTGTCACCTCAGCTTCCTGCTTTCAGAAATGCTGTGCTGGCTGCATGCGCACTACTGCTGTGGACCAGGGGAGAGTGGGTGCAGTATCTTTGCACCCACACTCCTTACAAAAACCGAATAATTCTATTACCTTAAAATCACAATATTTATTAGACATATATGCCACAAACAGAGTACATACAAACGTAAAATTATATTAAATAGATATCAGAAAGGAAGGCGAGAAATTTTTCCCTTCCTCCACCCTTCCTAGCATACGGAGGTCGGCGTTCTAATTGGTCATAACGCCCCCGTTCCTCGTCGACTGATGTCCTATACTGACCCTCCACTCACTTTCAAGAGGACATAGAGTGTGTCTAAATAGCAGTGGGTAAAGTGTGACACCAAAACGAAGGCCCACAGAGTTATAAGCACAAATAAATCGTGCAAGGAAAGACACTACGTCCGTCACTAATCGTCTGTCATAGACTAGCAGGGATGGGCCAAACTATGTCATCAAGTCGACATGTAATAAAAGATATATTTGATAAATTTGACATAAGCTGTTATTTGATATAATTGAGATATTTGAATTAAGCTGTTATTTGTCCAGAATTCACCCAACGCGTTTCGCCCCCTAGTCAGCAAAAAAGGGGCTCATCAGGGGTATAACAGCATGGATCCTTGAAACACACAGCTTCAAACCTAAAATAGAACAAAGAATTTGTTTCATCTCAGACCAAAGAACTGTTGTGATCACCATAATATAGCAAAAAAGGTAAGAATAATCAGCACTGACCATTATAAAACCATACCAAGACCATTAGATAATATGGTACGTCCTCCAGAGAGCAGTAGTACAACACCACTTCAAGCACCTGACAATCAGAAACAGAAGAGGCATTACTCTCTTATAGGAAATGAATAGGCTCTGTGGAGTATATCTTTAACTGAAAAAATAATAATAATAATAATACAGTCCGATACCTGATAGAATCGCTGCTAACCGTAAAGTCTGGATAAAGTTCAGGCTAGATTGCCCCCACAGACAGTATCCATATGTCCAGAAAATTTTATATGTCCACAGAATTTTTATATGTCCAGAAAAACTTTTGGGGTCACATATAGTACACAACCTTAACAATAAAAACAAATAAACCAGTCAGAGCCATCCTCAATTGGGCACCAATAGATCGTGCACCCCACCAGTATAATAGTGAAAAGAAATGCTTAGTTCCCATGCCACCTAAACACTCATGATGTGTACATCACACCAGATAGAATATATACATACCCAGGATTTCAAGAAGGCAACGATTTAAACAGAGTCCTATGATAGCATTTGCGCCCTCTGTAATGCCAATCATATAAAAAACAGTGTTGGCAGAAATCCTAATGTTTGCACAAGAGCCCATACATCAAATAACAGAACCATACAGCATAGAGAATCCAAATACCTGAATATCATGAAGGAAACAGTCCCCAGGTAACGATATGTACTCCATCTGGGCGTCCACTCACTGACTGACACTCCATATCCCATTTAAATAGTCAAAAGTCGCGCCAAAACACAGGAGAGGAAGTTTCCTGTCTGGGCCGTGCAACCACCAATTTCTGCCATCTCGATCCCCCGCCGGTAGTTCCGACGTAGAAACGTTCCTATAGACTGCGCAAGCGCGTTATCCATCTCGCGCCTGCGCACTGTGATTATCAGTCACATTGACCGCGTCTATCAGTGCAACCGACAAATAATCCCCACGGTTCAATCGCCCTTACCAATAGTTCCGACACGAACAGTTCCCATATACTGCGCGTGCGCGTGAGCATAATGAAACAACATGCTCACGCCAGAATACATGCGCAGACACATTGGGATAGGGGAAAAGCGCTGTTAGGACATATCCCTATATGGTTCTGACATACAAAGGGCGATAAACTAACCAGGGAGTATACATAATATGAATAGTATATACAATATACCCAGGCAGAGGAATGTGCGCAAAAATAGATCTGGGTAAGTACACATAAAATGGGGAGGTATTTCAATTAAATCACTGAAGAACCCATATACACTCGCAGGTGGCCTATCCCAGTATATAATCATAGACCTAGAGTATATATAAACAAATGGTCATATAGGTAAAAATATGGATTCCCACAGATATACACATAATTCATATATCCGCATGGAAAAACAACTAGTTTCATTGGTCAATTATAGAGAATCAAGCTTATTCAAAAAAACGTCACTAGAAAAATTACTTACTAATGCTCCTACACTGTTCAATTACATATATATATAGTGAAGAAATGACAACCCAACCAAATAATGTTGGGATACAGTAAAAAATTCACCGTCCACTACGGACCATGATGATATAGAAAAATGGCCAGATCTCAATTTATCCTATTATAAAAAGCTAGTGTAGCTAATTTGCTCATTCAGGCCATCTGGGAACGCGGACTCCATCCAGAAAATCCATCTGGCCTCCCTTTGTAATAGAATTCTGTCCCAGTCACCCTTACGTACAGGTTCAGGGACAGTTTCAATACATTTAAACCTAACATCATCAACAAGACCTCCATGCTCCGAGTTAACGTGTCTTGCAATTGGGGTATCTCTCTTATTACGGATGTCCCCAAGGTGCTCCCCTATCCGAACACGTAGTTGTCTCTTGGTTTTTCAACGTAATTTTTCGGACAGGTGCACGTAAAGAGATAAATTACCCCTTGGGTCCTACAATTTGCAAACGATCTGTTTCTATAGACCCTACCAGTCTGCGCACTCCGGAATTCCTTGGAAGGATCAATGTAAATACAGAATTTACACGACCTACATTTAAAAGTACCATGCTCCCTATGTTCTAGCCAAGTTGAACCCGACTTCACGGGAGGAGAGAAGTGACTTTTAACAACCATATCCTTGACGTTACATCCTCTTCTAAACGTCACTGCAGGATAAGGGAAGATGGTTTCCTCCAGGTCCCTATCCTGTTGTAATATACTCCAATGATTCCGCAGAATTCTCATGACTTGGTGGTTCTGATCGTCGAACGTAGCTATAAGTCTAGTCCTAGTCGTTTCTTCCTTCTTCTTGGTGTTATGTAGAAGGCTCAATCTATCCGTACGAGCTGCTTGACTGAAGGCATTGTTTATAATTTTTTTCGGGTAACCCCGGTCACAGAATCTTTTGGACAATTGGGACGCTTGTCGTTCAAACTCTTGATCATTTGAACAATTTCTGCGAACACGCATAAATTGTCCCTTCGGGATTCCTTTCTTTAAATTAAAGGGATGATAGCTTTCCCATCTGAGAAAGCTATTTGTTGAACTCGGTTTTCTATATAACGTCGTCTCCAGAAGACCATCATCACCCTTCTTGATAAAAATATCAAGAAAGGATATTTTATCCACTCCAATTTCATAAGTGAAACGAAGTCCCAAGTTGTTATTGTTTAACTCACCCACAAATGCCTCAAAGGATTGAACACTACCTGACCAAATGAGCAGCACATCGTCAATGTACCTACCCCAGAAGAAAATCTGGGGGTGCCAATTGACTTCCTCATCCCCAAACACCACAGTATCCTCCCACCAACCCAGGAGCAAATTAGCGTATGTGGGAGCACAGGGGCTCCCCATCGCTGTGCCCCTGAGTTGGTGGTAGAATTTTGAGTTAAAGAGAAATACGTTACGCGTGAGGATGAAATTCATAAGTTCAACAATAAATCCATTATGTGCTCTAAACTGATTACCTCTCATTTGCAGGAAGTATTCAATAGCTCTTAGTCCAGCTTGATGGGGGATGCTGGTGTATAAGCAGACGCGGTCAATGTGACTGATAATCACAGTGCGCAGGCGCGAGATGGATAACGCGCTTGCGCAGTCTATAGGAACGTTTCTACGTCGGAACTACCGGCGGGGGATCGAGATGGCAGAAATTGGTGGTTGCACGGCCCAGACAGGAAACTTCCTCTCCTGTGTTTTGGCGCGACTTTTGACTATTTAAATGGGATATGGAGTGTCAGTCAGTGAGTGGACGCCCAGATGGAGTACATATCGTTACCTGGGGACTGTTTCCTTCATGATATTCAGGTATTTGGATTCTCTATGCTGTATGGTTCTGTTATTTGATGTATGGGCTCTTGTGCAAACATTAGGATTTCTGCCAACACTGTTTTTTATATGATTGGCATTACAGAGGGCGCAAATGCTATCATAGGACTCTGTTTAAATCGTTGCCTTCTTGAAATCCTGGGTATGTATATATTCTATCTGGTGTGATGTACACATCATGAGTGTTTAGGTGGCATGGGAACTAAGCATTTCTTTTCACTATTATACTGGTGGGGTGCACGATCTATTGGTGCCCAATTGAGGATGGCTCTGACTGGTTTATTTGTTTTTATTGTTAAGGTTGTGTACTATATGTGACCCCAAAAGTTTTTCTGGACATATAAAAATTCTGTGGACATATAAAATTTTCTGGACATATGGATACTGTCTGTGGGGGCAATCTAGCCTGAACTTTATCCAGACTTTACGGTTAGCAGCGATTCTATCAGGTATCGGACTGTATTATTATTATTATTATTTTTTCAGTTAAAGATATACTCCACAGAGCCTATTCTTTTCCTATAAGAGAGAAATGCCTCTTCTGTTTCTGATTGTCAGGTGCTTGAAGTGGTGTTGTACTACTGCTCTCTGGAGGACGTACCATATTATCTAATGGTCTTGGTATGGTTTTATAATGGTCAGTGCTGATTATCCTTACCTTTTTTGCTATATTATGGTGATCACAACAGTTCTTTGGTCTGAGATGAAACAAATTCTTTGTTCTATTTTAGGTTTGAAGCTGTGTGTTTCAAGGATCCATGCTGTTATACCCCTGATGAGCCCCTTTTTTGCTGACTAGGGGGCGAAACGCGTTGGGTGAATTCTGGACAAATAACAGCTTAATTCAAATATCTCAATTATATCAAATAACAGCTTATGTCAAATTTATCAAATATATCTTTTATTACATGTCGACTTGATGACATAGTTTGGCCCATCCCTGCTAGTCTATGACAGACGATTAGTGACGGACGTAGTGTCTTTCCTTGCACGATTTATTTGTGCTTATAACTCTGTGGGCCTTCGTTTTGGTGTCACATTTTACCCACTGCTATTTAGACACACTCTATGTCCTCTTGAAAGTGAGTGGAGGGTCAGTATAGGACATCAGTCGACGAGGAACGGGGGCGTTATGACCAATTAGAACGCCGACCTCCGTATGCTAGGAAGGGTGGAGGAAGGGAAAAATTTCTCGCCTTCCTTTCTGATATCTATTTAATATAATTTTACGTTTGTATGTACTCTGTTTGTGGCATATATGTCTAATAAATATTGTGATTTTAAGGTAATAGAATTATTCGGTTTTTGTTAGTATATTCTACCTTGGTATCTATATTCGGTTTGGTTCACCCACACTCCTTACATGGAGGGTCTGCCCTTCCAGAAAATGGGAGATACGTTCCCTGAGTGTACCCCCCCATTCTGGAAGGTCCAGAGTTGTCGTGGAACCCCCTTATTGGATTACTGCGGACCGGATTTTTTTTTCCTTTACAATAAATTGGTGAAAGAGGGAATGTTTTGGGGAGTATTTTTTTCAATTAATTTTTTTTTCGTCTTTTTTTATTATTATTACTGACAGTTCGATGTCGGGTAGATGCCGTGATGTCACTAACTGCTGGTGTTGATGCCAGTTGACATTACATAGCTGGTATTATTTATTACCCTGTTTGCCACCGCACCAGGGCCACGGGGTGAGCCGGGACGAAGCACCAGGATTGGCACATTTAATGGATCTTCTGGGGTGGCTGCGGCCTGCTATTTTCAGGCTAGAAAAGGCCAATAACTTTGGACTTTCCCACCTTGAGAATACTGGACCACAGCTGTCTGCTTTACCTTGGCTAGTGATTCAATTTGGGGGGACCCCATGTTTTTTTTTATTAGTTGTTTATAACTAATTATAAAAAAAAGAGCCTGGGACAACATTAAGGTGGTATTGTACTCCACAAAAACTTAATACATTCTTCCCCAAGGTCTCAGATCATTGTTGTGGGGGACTGTGGAGGTAGGGGCTCACTACTGCATATATTATGGGATTGTCCAAAGATACACCCAATATGGACATCGATGTTTAATCTTTTGTCCTCAGTTATGGGAAAGGAGATTCACCCCTCACCGGCATTAGCGTTATTGCTGTTAAATACTCAAGCGAACCTACCTAAAAATAGAGCATTAATAGCACATTTTGTCACAGCGACCAAACTAGCTATAACGAGACACTGGAAGAGCTCAACATTACCAACATTAGAAACATTAGATGACATAAAAGCAGACATAAATTCTACTTGCTCTTTTGAAAAAATGTTTGCATACACAAACAACTCAATCCACTCATATCTTCAGATTTGGGGTCTCTGGCTTGATAATCTGCTGAATCTGATATTGATTTAGAAGTCTGCAGGGCATAGGTTTTCGTAGGTCACAGGAATGCTGCTCTTCTTTTTCTCTTTTCTTTCTATTTTCCTTTCTTTACTTGTCTTCTACTCCTATTGTTTAGTTGTTTCATGTTATTGAAAAATTGTTTACATGATCAGCCATGTAATGGCGAGATGGGAATATTACTTTTGCTTTATGGTTGTGAACTTAAAACTTTCTTGAATAAAAATTGCATTGTTTAAAACAAAATCTCCTGCCCACTGTGCTTATTTTCTCCACAGCATAAACTGACATCCGGCGCTGCAGAATGTCATTATTGTACCCCAGGGGCCCTGCAAATGCGACATGGTACCTGCAATCTATTTCAGCTTTTCCAAAATTCACATGGTGCTCCTTCCATTCCAAGCCCGCCCGTTTGTCCAAACAGAGGTTTTTGGCCACATATGGAGTATCCCTGTGCTCATAAGAAATTGTATAACAAACTGTGGTGTCAACTTTTTGGTGTTTCCTCTTGAAAAAGTGAGAAATTTGGTGCTAAAGCAACAGTTTTGTGAAAAAAATGAAAATTTTCAATAGGACGACCTAAGGTTATCAAATTCTATGAAGTACCTGTGGGTTCAAATTGCTCACTATACCACTGGATAAAATTCCTGAGGGGTCTAGTTTCCAGAATGGGGTCACTTGTTGGGGAGCTCCACTGTTTAGGCACTTCAGGAGCTTTCCAAACGCGACATGGTGTTTGATAATGATTCCAGACAATTTTGCAGTCAAATGGCGCTCCTTCCCTTCCAAGCCCTGCCATGCACTTAAACAGTTGATTTCCAGCACATAGGAGATATCGGGAAACTCAGGAGGGGTCTAATTGCTAAACTGGGGTCACTTGTGGGGGGGGGGGTTCTGCTGTCTTGGTACATTACGGGTCCTACAAATTAAACATGGTACCCGCAATATTTTTTAGCTAAATTTGCTTTCCAAAATTCAAATATTGCTCCTTCTGTGTCACGCCCTCCCATTTGCCCAAACGGAGGTTTCTGACTACATGTGGGGTATCACCGCGCTCATAAGAAAGTGGGTAACAAAATGTGAAAAATTTGGTGCTAAATAACATTTTTGGGGAAAAAAATGAAAATTTTCAATATAATGGCCTAATGTTACCAAATTCTGTGAAGTACCTGTGGGTTCAAAATGCTCACTATACCCCTAGAAAAAAATCCTTGAGGGATCTAGTTTCCAAAATGAGGTCACTTATGGGGGGTTTCTGCTGTTTAGGTTCCTTAGGGGATCTGCAAATGGAACATGGTACCCACAATCTATTTCAGCCAAATTAGTGTTCTAAAATTCAAATATTGCTCCTTCTGTTCCGGCTCCTCCCATTTTCCCAAACAGAGGTTTCTGACCACATGTGAGGTATCACCACACTCAGGAGAAACCGAGGAACACATTTTGGGGTCCGTTTTGTTGTATTATTTTTTCTAAAAGGGAATACATTGGGACTAGAGCAACATTTTTAGGTAAAATATATATTTTTTTCATTCCACATTGCTTTAGTTCCTGTGAGGCACCTGAAGGGTTAATACATTTCTTGGATGTAGTTTTGAGCACTTTGAGGGGTGCGGTTTTTAGAATGGTGTCACTTTTGCATATTTTCTGTCATCTAGACCTCTCAAAGCCACTTCAAATATGATGTGGTCCCTAAAAAAGACTAAATGACTTACCGGTAATGGTATTTTCCAGAGTCCACGACAGCACCCATGAGAGAGAGGGATCCGCCCCCTTCAGGACAGGAAACCTACAGATAAAAAGGGGCGGTCCCCCTCCCCCATCAGTTGGTTGCAGAGAACGTGAGAGGAACCGCCATGGATTAGTAAACAATTAAAGAAAACACCAAGGACACCGAAGGGTGAAAAGAAAAAAAAGGAGGGTAGGGGTGTAAAGGGTGCTGTCGTGGACTCTGGAAAATCCCATTACCGGTAAGTAATTTAGTCTTTTCTTTTCACCACGACAGCACCCACGAGAGACTTAGAGAGAATATACACCCAGGGAGGGACAACCGTTTGAAGAACCGATCTACCGAACGCAAGGTCAGAGGAAGAAGAGAGGTCCAGCCGGTAGTGTTTGTAAAAGGTAGAAGGAGAGGACCAGGTCGCAGCCTTACAAATACTGTAAATGGAGACATCCGCCATGGCAGCCCAAGAGGAGGCCATTGCCCTAGTAGAGTGAGCCTGTACAGGGGAAGGCAGAGGTTCTTGCTTCACCGTATATGCCATGGAAATAGCATCTCTCATCCATCGGGCTAAAGTATGCTTCGTCACCTGGCGACCTCGCCTGGAACCCTGAAAGGCAATAAACAAAGCCCTATCCTGTCTCCAAGGGGCTGTCCTAGCGATATAGGTGAGAACGGTTTCCCTGACGTCTAGGGTGTGAAAACGACTTTCTTCCGGTGTGGCAGGGGCCGGAAAGAAGGAAGGGAGGATGATCTCTTGACTGTGGTGAAACTGGGACGCCACCTTAGGTAAATAAGCCGGGTCTGTCTTGAGAACGATCCGATCCGGAAATATTCTAAGGAAGGGAGGATGTACAGACAGGGCCTGAAGGTCGCTAACACGCCGGGCAGAAGTAAGGGTGACTAAGAGGCAGGTCTTTAGGGATAGGAATTTATCGGACGCTGAGGAGAGGGGCTCGAAGGGTGCAAGGGTCAGGGTATCCAGAACCAGAGTAAGATCCCAGGGAGGTGTGCTGGTTATATGGACCGGCTGGTTGCGGTCACATGCTTTAATGAAACGTATGACCCACCGATAACCTGCAATATTGGAATTGTAGAGGGCGCCCAGGGCAGAAACATGAACTTTGAGGGTACTGACCAAGAGACCCATATCTCGTCCAGACTGGAGAAACTCCAGAATAGAGGAGACCGGGACCACAGCAGGCGAGGAACCAGGAAAGGAGGCAAGGAAGAGTTTCCATATCCGACCATACTGTCGGGTGGTGACCGGTTTTCTACTCTGCAGCAGGGTATCGATAAGACAACTGGAAAAAACGTGAGATGCTAGTAATGCCCTTTCAAATTCCATGCCGTCAAGTGGAGTCCCTTGACGTGGGGATGAAGGAAAGGACCCTGCGACAGGAGGTCTGGCCGGGACGAGAGAACCCAGGGGTCTGTGACGACATGTGACTCAGGAAGGAGAACCAGGGACGTCTGGGCCAGAAGGGAGTTATAAGGATTATCCGAGCCCGTTCGTCCCTGATCTTCCGGAGGACCGCAGGCAGGAGAATCAGAGGAGGAAAGGCATAGGCTAGACTGTACTGCCAAGCGACCTGAAGGGCATCGAGGACCGTCGGCCGATCTGTCCTGTTCAGAGACCCAAATTGTTTCAACTGTCTGTTGTCTCTGGTAGTAAATAAGTCTATAACTGGTAGGCCCCAGCACTGGACTATCTGAGTGAAAACCTCCAGATGTAAAACCCATTCCCCTTGACGGGAGAGTGTGACGGCTGAGAAAGTCTGCCTTCACGTTGTCCACCCCCCGGATGTGCACGGCAGAGAGGGACAAAAGATGCGTTTCGGCGAGTTCCAGGACTTGAACCGCCGTCTTCATGAGGGAACATGACCGCGTCCCCCCCTGGTGGTTGATGTAGGCGACCACTGTCCGATTGTCCGTACAGAGCCGTACATCGGTGCCCCTGAGGAGGGGAAAGAAGGACATCAGGGCTCGACTGACCGCCATGAGTTCTTTCAGGTTGGAGGAGGCTCTCGTCTCCTGACCGGACCAGAGATCCTGGGCCATAGAGTCCCCCAGGTGAGCCCCACACCCCCAGGGGCTGGCGTTGGTCGTGATGAGACTGGTGGGGTGAACATGCCACTCCTTCCCACAGGTCAGGTTCGTATCCGACAGCCACTAGTTGAGGGAAGCACGGGTGGCGCTTGTCAAGGTCAGAGGACAATCGAGCGACCCGTGATGGGACCTCGCAGCCGCCAGGACCTCCCACTGTAGTTGTCTGGTGTGAAGCTGGGCCCACTGTACAGCAGGGATACAGGAAGTCAGTGACCCTAGCAGAGACATGGCAGTCCGGAGAGAAAGTGAGCTGTGACTTTGCATGTTGTCATGATGTATTTTACCTTCTCACTGTATTTGCTGTAATACTATGTCTTGGGATGTAAGTAACCATACCTTCCCCCCCATCTCCTGTGTCTCTGGGCCCATAATGCAATTATCTCTTGTCCACACAGCCAGGGGAACTTCTCATTGTTTCGTAAGCAGTGGATAACGCCAACTACACAAACCTGTAGACATCTCGGAGCCAACCTTCTAGAATCTTCTAGTGGGCCCAACCATTGCATAGACCCCTACCCTTGAGGGGCGGGCCCACGAGCTCAGACAATTCACTCCTGTTTCTAAATGCAGTTGGGAGCTGAGTTTTGAAGAGGAAGGGAGCGAGATCTGATTCTGCGGACAGATCTCGCCGTCCAGTGGATTGTGTGGGATTTCTGGGACTCTGAAGAGGACTATTTCGTCGTGATCTGGCACTTTGGATTATCGGGAGGTGCCCCCGAATCTGTTTTATTTGGACTTGTCGTGTGCTGTTCCTGTATTCCTGTTAGTAAACCTGTTGGATCATCCTCGGCCTGTTGTCTCTCTTTGCTCTGATGTACACCCTGTCACAAACTGGTGGCAGCAGCGGGATCAGAGCAGAAGAAATGGAGGACAACGGCCAATCAACGTCTGAAACCAGAACCTCAGGATACAGGAACTGGACTGTGGTGAGCCTACAAACAAAGGCCCGTGAATTACGTGTCGGCTACAAAGGACTCTCTAAGGAGCAACTAGTTGAGGCATTGGAAAACGCTTGCCTGCAAGATGGCACCGAGGAACAATTTCCACAGCAAGGGGAGCAAAGACGGGAGCCGGAGGTAAATACCCAAAAAAGTCAATGGGTTGTGTGGTACGAGGAGGAGATGGCCTTGCTGGGAGAGGAGACCACCATAGAATATAAGATGGAATTCATGCGTGGAGCTAAAGAGAAGGAGCGCAGGGTGGAGGAGATGGCATTGCTGGATAAGCAGCTCGCTGTGGAAGCCGCGAGAGGTTCCAGACAGACTGTAACCCCAGCACCCATCATGAGGGAACTTCCCAGGGTGTCCCGCAAAGATTTCAAGCAGTTTAATGAGGCTGCTGGTGACATTGAGGGCTTCTTCCAGGACTTTGAGCATCAGTGTCGATTAATGGAAGTCCCAGAAAGGGAGCGAGTCCGGCATCTGGTTGGGCTTTTAGAGGGTGGAGCTGCTGCAGCCTATAGAGCTATGGACCCTCGGTGGAACTGTGAGTATGCGGATATTAAACAGACTATTCTAGAACATTATGCTGTAACGCCAGACACTTACAGGACTCAGTTCCGTACTTTAGCATGTGATGAGGAAGTGTCCTTCAAGATGTATGCCCACAAACTCAAACATCTGTGGCATCGTTGGCTGGAGGCAGAGGAGGCCTTAACCTTGGAGACCGTCCTCCAGGTCCTCCTAAAAGAGCAGTTTTACTTCAAGTGCCCCGCTGAGATCCGGGAATGGGTGCGTGAAAGGAGACCAGCCACTGTGGAGGAAGCTGCAGCTCTAGCTGATGAGGCTCTCACCATCAAGCCTCAGTGGAAAAAACTACTACCCAGTGAGAAAAAAACCACCAACCCCCCAACGCTGGCGGCCCCTGGTCCTTCTGGCCCCAATGTTCACCATCACCCTAGACCGTCAACTCATGGGGACCTTCGTGTGACTGTGCCTCGCATTACTCATGCTCCACCTTTGGGAATACGACGTGGAGGAAGAATCCCAGAGCGCAGATGTTATGGGTGTGGGCAGCCTGGGCACATGCAATTCCAATGTCCAGGTGTTCGGAGACAGAACAGCTAAAGACCGCCTTTGCCTGTTCATTATCTACAGACACCTTCACCAGGAGAAGAGCTGGATTCTGTGCCTGATGACTTGCCAAGTGACTCAGATATCCTGGCTCCCCTACCCGGAGTCTATGGGGTGCGAGCTCCAGCCACCTGTTCTTCTGATCTTCAGGACAAACATCTACAGGAGGTCGTGCTGGATGGCCAAAAAGTTGTTGGCTTCCGTGACACTGGGGCTTTCCTCACCATAGCCGATCCCCGAGTAATTCAACCACAAGCAATTCAAAAGGGACCAGGAATTGCCATTGAACTGGCAGGAGGTACCCAGAGATATATTCCAAGAGCGAGTGTGACTCTGGATTATGGCTTTGGGGCAAAACAATGTGTGGTCGGTGTGATGAGTGGCCTCCCTGCAGACGTTCTTCTAGGAAATGATGTGGGGAATCTTCATTGCCACTTTGTCGGTGCGGTAACCAGAAGTCAAGCCAAGAGAGCAGCCCATGTGGACGTGTACAACCCATCCATGGAAATGAGGCCACCAGAACTGCCATTACAGCCGGTGAGTGATTCTTCTTGTGGGGATAATATGAATGTTACTTGGGATAAAGTTCAGTTTAGACAAGAAGTAGAGACTGACCCCACCCTTGCTAGTTTTAGAGCCCGAGCTGAAATAGGGCAGCTAGGGGAGAACGGAGAAAGAATTTTTAGAGAAAATGGACTTCTGTATCGGGTTGCCAATGCCGACTCCCTAGATAAGCCCTGGACTTATAGCAAACAGCTGATTGTTCCTCAGAAGTACAGAATTCCCCTATTACACCTGGCTCATGACATTCCTACGGCTGGCCATCAAGGCAAAACCCGCACCGAGAGACGATTGACTCAAACTTTTTATTGGCCGGGGATTTCCCAAGCAGTGGCGCATTTCTGCCGAACTTGTGACATATGTCAGCGTAGAGGGCGACCCGGAGATCACCCAAAGGCACCCCTGCAACCGCTCCCTATAATAGAAGAACCCTTTCAAAGAGTAGCTGTTGATATCATTGGACCTCTGGCTAAACCAAGTAAATCTGGAAAGCAGTACATTCTCACTGTTGTGGACTATGCCACCCGATATCCAGAAGCCGTGGCCTTGTCAAGTATCTCTGCAGCCAAGGTGGCCGAGGCCTTAGTTATTATTTTTACCAGAGTAGGATTCCCCAGTGAGATCTTGTTGGACCAAGGCTCCCAGTTTATGTCAGAGTTGGTCCAGTGTCTGTGGCGCACCTGTGGAGTACGAGCGATCCGAACGACCCCGTATCATCCCCAAACAAATGGACTTTGTGAACGATTCAACGGCACTCTGAAGAATATGCTGAGGGCCTTCACGGACCGAGATTCAGACTGGGAGAAGTACCTACCCCATCTCTTGTTTGCCTATCGGGAAGTTCCCCAGGAGTCCACTGGGTTCTCCCCCTTTGAACTACTCTATGGAAGAAAGGTCCGAGGACCCTTAACCCTGCTCAAGGAATACTGGGAGGGGCAAGTTGAAGATACAGGAACCCCTGTTGTCCCTTATGTCCTAAAGCTTCGAGAAACCCTGGCCCAACTTGCTAGTTTTGCCCAGAGTCATTTGCGTATGGCTCAAACCAGACAGAAGACATGGTATGACCGTAAAGCACGCTATCGGGAGTTTGTAGAAGGACAACAAGTCTTAATGATTGTTCCCCATCGGCAGAATAAACTGCAGACCACATGGGAGGGTCCCTTCCGGGTTCTCAGAAAACTGAATGATACCAATTACCTTCTTGCTTTAGATGATCAGGGGCTAAGGCAAAAGACTGTCCATGTGAATATGATTAAGGAGTACCATGACCAGAACATTCCAATGATAGCAAGCTGTCGGTTGGCTTCAGAAGATGGTCAAGAGGATGAGGACTCTCTACCTGATCTCGTGGAAGCAGCGAGAGCCCCATCCACTGTGGAACAGGTTCTCCTGGGAGATTACCTGGACTCCTTACAGAAAATCCAGATGCTGGAAGTGCTTCAACAGAGACGGGCTGCTTTCTCATCCCAACCAGGTCGAACCACCGTCACCCAACATCATGTGGACACTCAGGGCATCCGTCCCATACAACTGGCTCCTTACCGGGTACCTGAATCAGTTCGAAACACCATGCAGCACAAACTGGAGGAGATGTTACAGCTTGGGGTAATCCAGGCCTCCCATAGCCCTTGGGCCTCCCCTGTGGTGTTAGTACCCAAGAAGGATGGGAGTACTCGATTTTGTGTGGACTATCGGCGACTAAACGACCATACCGTCAGCGATCCTTACCCAATGCCTCGTATTGACGAACTTCTAGACCGACTGGCTGGGTCCCGATATGTCACTACCTTGGATCTCAGTAAGGGATACTGGCAGATCCCTCTAACGGATGAAGGGAGAGAACGGTCCGCTATTACAACCCCCTTTGGTCTGTATGAATTTCTAAGCATGCCTTTTGGAATGAAAAATGCCCCGGCCACCTTCCAGAGAATGGTGGATCAGATCCTCCGGGGATGTGGTGACTTTGCTTGTGCCTACTTGGATGATATCGCCGTCTTCAGCCACACATGGGAGGAACATCTGAATCAAGTAGCCATTATTTTGGACCTGATTCTTGCAGCCGGCCTAACTATTCGACCCGATAAATGGCAATTGGGGATGGGGGAAGTCCAGTACCTAGGGCATAGAGTGGGAGGAGGGAAGCTCCGTCCTGAGCCTGCCAAAATCCAGGCTATTAGAGACTGGCCTGTACCCCAAACTAAGAAACAAGTTATGGCTTTTCTGGGCACTGCCAGTTATTACCGAAAATTTGTTTCTCATTTCAGTACTGTGGCCAAGCCTCTTACCGACCTGACCAAGAAAACAATGCCCCGGCTGGTGATCTGGACTCCAGCCTGTGATGAGGCTTTTAACCGGCTGAAGGACGCTCTGGTCTGCGATCCTGTCCTGGCTGCTCCAGACTACAAGCGGAGATTTATTGTGCAAACGGACGCCTCTGCTTATGGACTGGGAGCTGTCCTCAGCCAGGTGAATGCAGCTGGGGACGAACACCCCATTGCCTACCTCAGCAGGAAACTGCTGGACCGAGAAGTGGCCTATGCAACTGTTGAAAAAGAATGTCTGGCTGTAGTGTGGGCCCTTAAGAAACTACGGCCGTATCTGTATGGACGGGAATTCACTGTGGTTACTGATCACAATCCCCTCACCTGGCTGAACAGAGTCTCTGGGGACAATGGACGATTACTGCGATGGACCCTGGCTCTGCAGCCCTATAACTTTACCATACAGTATAGAAGGGGCAGCCAACACCAAAATGCAGATGGACTGTCCAGGCAAGAAGAGCCTTGAGTCCTGTCAGCCATGCCTGCGTGTACTTAACCAGCGACCTGTAGAGGTCCCTAGTACGTACACAAGTTGGGAGGGGAAGGAATTGTCATGATGTATTTTACCTTCTCACTGTATTTGCTGTAATACTATGTCCTGGGATGTAAGTAACCATACCTTCCCCCCCATCTCCTGTGTCTCTGGGCCCATAATGCAATTATCTCTTGTCCACACAGCCAGGGGAACTTCTCATTGTTTCGTAAGCAGTGGATAACGCCAACTACACAAACCTGTAGACATCTCGGAGCCAACCTTCTAGAATCTTCTAGTGGGCCCAACCATTGCATAGACCCCTACCCTTGAGGGGCGGGCCCACGAGCTCAGACAATTCACTCCTGTTTCTAAATGCAGTTGGGAGCTGAGTTTTGAAGAGGAAGGGAGCGAGATCTGATTCTGCGGACAGATCTCGCCGTCCAGTGGATTGTGTGGGATTTCTGGGACTCTGAAGAGGACTATTTCGTCGTGATCTGGCACTTTGGATTATCGGGAGGTGCCCCCGAATCTGTTTTATTTGGACTTGTCGTGTGCTGTTCCTGTATTCCTGTTAGTAAACCTGTTGGATCATCCTCGGCCTGTTGTCTCTCTTTGCTCTGATGTACACCCCGTCACAACGTGACGTATGACCATCTGAATCTTTGCCACTTTGTCTGGCGGAAGAAAACAACACTGTCGTCGGGAATCTAGGAGCATGCCTAGGAAAGACTGAAAGGTGGAAGGCGTGAGTCTAGACTTCTGCAGATACAATAGCCACCCAAGACGTCCCAGGGTCGATACAGCATGACTGAGGCGGAGTGAACATTGCGCTGCCGTGTTACCCACAACCAGCAGGTCATCTAGATATGGGACGATGAAGGTCTGGTGTTCACGAAGGTGAGCCGTGACCTCAGCCATGACCTTGGTGAAAACAAGCGTGGCGAGGGAAACGCCGAAGGGCATGGCCGTGAATTGAAAATGGTGAACGGAGTTGTGAATCACAAGTGCCACACAGAGGTATTGCTGATAATGTCAGTGGACCGGGATGTGGTAATACGCATCTTTCAGATCGAGGACCGCCATGTAACAATCGGGAAAGAGCAGTTTCATAGTGGACAGGAGGGATTCCATTTTGAATGGCCGGTATTTCAGGAAGAGGTTTAGTTTCTTCAGATTAATAATGGTCCTGAAGGACCCATCCGGTTTGGGGACCAAGGAAAGGGGGGAGTAGAACCCTTGGCCTCTCTGATGTAACGGAACTGGCATCAGGACCTGCTTATCCACGAGAGTGAGAACTTCTGACACCAATGCGTGATGTTGTGCCGCTGATCTCCTGGTGGGTGTAACGCAAAAAAATGGAGGAGGGAGGGACGTGAATTCCAGTCGGAGACCCTGTGAGAGTAGGTCCAGAATAAAAGAGCTAGAAGTGATGGACTGCCATATGTCCCCGAAAAAACGGAGTCTGCCTCCAACTGGAAAAACCTCATTACTGTTTGGGGTACTTCCGACGGAAGGAAGGGTTGCCAAACAGGGCTCCCTTGGACCCCGAAGCGGGATTGTCAGACCTGTCCCTGCGGTCTGGCCTGGTGGGCTAGAAGCGGCGTTTGCGAAATGGGTGCCTAAAGGGAGGAGGAAACGCGTTAGGGGACCCTTTTTTACTATTTCCAGCCTTGGTGAGGATGTCATCCAGCTGGGGCTCAAACAGGAACTCACCCTGACAGGGAAGTGCACACAGCCTAGATTTTGAGGAAGTTTCCCCCTTCCACGATTTTAGCCAGAGGGCTCTCCGGGCCGCATTAGAGGACCCTGCTGACCGGACCGCCAGACGGACAGAATCGGCTGACGCGTCCGCCAGGTAATTACCCGCATCCTGGAGCAGAGGAAGAGATTAAATGATTTTATCCTGTTTCTCCAGGTGGTCTAGCCAGACTGAAAGGGACCTGGCTGTGCATGTGGCAGAAATGGCTGGTTTCAGTGCCCCTGCAGAGGCTTCCCAGGTTTTCCGCAGGAAGGCATCTGATTTGCGGTCCAGAGGATCTCTCAGGAATTCCGCATCCTCAAAGGGGAGTGCAGACTTCTTTGAAGATTTCGCCATGGCTACATCCACCTTCGGTACTTTGCACCATTGTGAGAGGTCCTCGTCATCAAAGGGATATCGCCGTTTTGAAGAAGATGGAAGGAACCCATGGTGATCTTGCTTCTGCCATTCCTTACGCACAAGGGATTTAAGGGCCTCATTCACAGGGAAGGATTTCCGCTTCTTCTGAGTGAGACCAGCGAACAGGGTATGATACGCAGACTTGGGGGTTTTCTCTTCTGCTATTCCCATGGTCGAGCGAACGGCTTTTACTAAGCCGTCCATTCCGTCCAAGGAAAAGCATGCTTTCCCCGCCTCGTCAGAAGAAGACGACGAAGAAGAAGCTGAAGAGGAGTCACTGTGGCTACAGTCCGATTCAGACAACAGGGGAGAATCAGGCTGTTGACAAGCTTTCTTGTGCTTCTTAGACCCCTGAAGGGACTTAAGAGAGGCCTGAATCTCCGAGCGGAACAGTTCCCGTAGATCCGGAGGGGATGTAGTTGAAGCCGGAGCTTCCCCTCGAATAGCCTGGATGCAGGGCCCACAAAGGCGCTGTTTGTAATCTTTTGAGAGGGGACAGGCGCACAGGGGGCATTCTTTATTATTCAATTTAGCAGCGCATTTCCTAGGGGCCTAGAACAGAACCGGAAGGGAACATCAGTATGGGGGGACATTCACGTAGTTCACTCACCCATACCAGGAAAAGAAGGATACCGGCTTTGGAGGTGGAGACGAGGGCTTTGTCAGGCGACCCTTAGAGGATGCAGAGTCGGTGCGGTCCTCCTTCCTCTTGCGAGCTGCAGAACCTCTGGAGTCGCTGGAGTCCTTGTGTCCAGTATCCCTGGACAGAGAAGGGTCCCGGGATGGAGAGGTGCGAGGGCTTCCCATTATGGAGAGGGCTGGAGCACGCTCCTGCAGGCTCCGCTCTACGTTTTGTAGTGTCCATGCTCCAGTCACCTCCTCCTCCTCCCCTCCCCGGAAGGGCTCTTGTGCACTTCCGGGTACCGCAGCGGGGACGAGCTCTGATGCGGCAGGCCCCTGACACGCCCCCTCCTGCGCGCACACGCCATGCGACCCGGAAGTTGCAGGCACATGGCACAGAGAGGGCCTCCGGCCCCACCACGCGCAGCGGCTCCTGTCAGAGCCCGCATTCTCAGTCAGGAGGGAGGGGTCCACGGGCTTCTCCAGGGCACCTTCCCCGGTCCGTTACCCCCGGAAGTGTTCCTCTGCACTTCCGGGTCACTGCAGTGCAGAGCGTGCGCTGACGCGGCAGGCCCCGGACACGCCCCCCCCCGTGCGCACACACCATGCAACCCGGAAGAAGCAGGCACATGGCACAGGGAGAGCCTCCGACCCCACCACGTACAGCATACTCACCAGCGCTTTCCTGCAGGCGTCATTTCCCTGGCGGCAAGCCGGACCGAGGGAAAGAGGACAAGTTGCACCAGGAGGATGGAGTCCACGAGGGGAGCTCCACCGACCGTGCTTTTGGATCCTGAGCTCTGCCGTTCTCCCGGAACCCGCACGGACACTACTGGACCCAGGTACTGTAGGTTCCGATCCGTTCAGGACAGGAAACCAACTGATGGGGGAGGGGGACCGCCCCTTTTTATCTGTAGGTTTCCTGTCCTGAAGGGGGCGGATCCCTCTCTCTCGTGGGTGCTGTCGTGGCGAAAGGAACAAATGGTTTTGTAAATTTTGTTGAAAAAATGGGAAATTGCTGATGAACTTTGAACCCTTTTAACTTCCTAACCCCAAAACATTTTGTTTCAAACAATGCGCTGAAGTAAAGTAACATGTGGAAAATGTAAACTATTATTCGAGATATTTATTAACTATTTTGTGTGACATAACTCTCTGGTTTAAAGGCATAAATATTAAAAGTTTGAAAATTGCTAAATTTTCGTCAAATTTTCGGATTTTTTTCACAAATAAACACAAAATATATCATCCCAAATTTATAATTGTCTTGAACTACAATATGTCACAAAAAACAGTCTCAGAATCACCGGGATCTGCTGAAGCATTCCAGAGTTATAACCTGTGAAAGTAACACTGGTCAGAATTGCAAAAAAATGGCCTGGGGATTAAGTACAAAATTGGCTTCGTCCTTAAGAGGTTAATGCAATATCTACATAGGTGTATAGAGGCCCATTTCCAACAACCACTACTCCAGTGTTCTAATGGTACATTGTGTTTGCTAACTGTGTTAGAAGGCTAATTGACGTTTAGAAATCCCTTGAAACCCTTGTGCAAGTATGTTAGCACAGCTGAAAACAGTTTTGCTGATTAGAGAAGCTATAAAACTGACCTTTCTTTGAGCTAGTTGAGAATCTGTGTTTCAATAATTTTTATTATTCGCTAGGCAAAGTAAAGTATGGAACAACAGTCGTGAGAATTTCTGAATAAGAATTTGTTAATCCATATAGTATAACATTTGAACTAAGCATGAAGATTAACAATACCTTGGAGGGGGGGAGGAAAGATAGGGTGGAAAAATTAAGGAAAAGGTTTTTTATTTGGGGAACAAGGGAACAGGGAAGGAGAAGTGGGAAGGAGAAAGGATAAGGAAGAACAATCACCTACTAATTACAGTGCATAGGTTTCTCAAATAAGTATCTAATTAATATTGGTGATTTAACCTTATTATAAATAACAGGAAATAACTGTAAACTAATCTAGGTATAATATTGAAAGAAAAGAGAGAAAGAAATAGAACAAAAAAAAGAGAGAAGAAGGAAATGAAAAAAGAACACCAGGGGAGGGGGGGAGGAATGGATGTATGTAAGGGGTGGGAGGGAGGTATGTCTGGAGAGGAGGTAGAGCTGGTACATAAGCAATATTTTCTAGGGATTATTGCTTTTTATAAAGAGATTCCAGCTATTCTACCTTCTATGGTATGAAGGGAACAAGTTATTGATTATCGCATGCCGTTTTTCATAATCATGATGGATAGATACCAGATGAATGACATCAGAGATGTTGGAAACATGTTCTGTTTTCCATTTGGACAAAATAAGTTGCTTAGTTGTTAGAAAGATGTGAATCACAACTGAGATATGTGAGAAACTTATATCTTGTAGGTCTAGTGATAACAAAGCCATCTGAGGTAAGAGTTTTATTTTAGAGTGTGTGATCTGATTTATTAGTTTTGAAACTTCTTCCCAGAGAGCTTTAACCTTCGGGCATTCCCATAGGATATGGAGTAGGGTGCATTTTTTATTACAATTCCGCCAACACAAAGCTGATTGTCCAGCATTTATTCTGTTTAGTTTAGAGGGAGTAAAGTACCATTTTGTTACTACTTCATAATAGGATTCATGCAAGACAGCAGGGAAGTTTGAGGAGTATGTAATTTTTAGGCTTGACTGACAGTTTTCTACTGAGAAACTCTTTTGGAGGTCTTTTCCCCACGACAACATATAGCTTTGGGTAACTGGTTCCATATCATCATTTATGGCATCATACAGTGCTGGCCAAAAGTATTGGCATCCCTGCAATTCTGTCAGATAATACTCAGTTTCTTCTTTAAAATGATTGCAATCACAAATTCTTTGGTATTATTATCTTCATTTCATTTGTCTTCAATGAAAAGAAAAAAAAATTGTCATAAAGCCAAATTGGATATAATTCCACACCAAACATAAAAAGGGGGTGGACAAAAGTATTGGCACTGTTTGAAAAATCATGTGATGCTTCTCTAATTTGTGTAATTAACAGCACCTGTAACTTACCTGTGGCACCTAACAGGTGTTGGCAATAACTAAATCACACTTGCAGCCAGTTGACATGGATTAAAGTTGACTCAACCTCTGTCCTGTGTCCTTGTGTGTACCACATTGAACATGGAGAAAAGAAAGAAGACCAAAGATCTGTTTGAGGACTTGAGAATCCAAATTGTGAGGAAGCATGAGCAATTTCAAGGCTACAAGTCCATCTCCAAAGACCTGACAGTTCTTGTATCTACGGTGCGCAGTGTCATCAAGAAGTTTAAAGCCCATGGCACTGTGGCTAACCTCCCTAGATGTGGAAGGAAAAGAAAAATTGACGAGAGATTTCAACACAAGATTATGCGGATGGTGGATAAAGAACCTCGACTAACATCCAAACAAGTTCAAGCTGCCCTGCAGTCCGAGGGTAAAACCGTGTCAACCCGTACTATCCGTCGGCGTCTGAATGAAAAAAGACTGTATGGTAGGATACCCAGGAAGACCCCACTTCTTACCCTGAGACATAAAAAAGCCAGGCTGGAGTTTGCCAAAACTTACCTGAGAAAGCCTAAAACGTTTTGGAAGAATGTTCTCTGGTCAGATGAGACAAAAGTAGAGCTTTTTGGGAAAAGCCATCAACATAGAGTTTACAGGAAAAAAAAGAGGCATTCAAAGAAAAGAACACGGTCCCTACAGTCAAACATGGCGGAGGTTCCCTGATGTTTTGGGGTTGCTTTGCTGCCTCTGGCAATGGACTGCTTGACCGTGTGCATGGTATTATGAAGTCTGAGGACTACCAACAAATTTTGCAGCATAATGTAGGGCCCAGTGTGTGAAAGCTAGGTCTTCCTCAGAGTTCATGGGTCTTCCAGCAGGACAATAACCCAAAACACACTTCAAAAAGCACTAGAAAATGGTTTGATAGAAAGCATTGGAGACCACTAAAGTGGCCAGCAATGAGTCCAGACCTGAATATCATAGAACACCTGTGGAGAGATCTCAAAATGGCAGGTTGGAGAAGGCACCCTTCAAATCTCAGGGACCTGGAGCAGTTTGCCAAAAAAAATGGTCTAAAATTCCAGCAGAGCATTGTAAGAAACTCATTGATGGTTACTGGAAGCGGTTATTCGCAGTTATGTTGGCTAAAGGTTGTGCAACCAAGTATTAAGCTAAGGGTGCCAATACTTTTGTATGGCCCATTTTTGGAGTTTTTTGTGAAATGATCAATGATTTGATTTTTGTTTCATTCTCTTTTGTGTTTTTTCATTGCAAGCAAAATAAATGAAGATAATACCAAAGAATTTGTGATTGCAATCATTTTCAAGAAGAAACTGAGTATTATCTGACAGAATTGCAGGGGTGCCAATGCTTTTGGCCAGCATTGTAAATGTTTTTAGTTTTCCAGATGGTGTTCTTGTTGGTATTGCAGATAAGAAGGCATACGGTTTCAGGGATAGAGATATTGTTGGCTAAAAATTTGTGAAGGGAAGTTCTTAGGGAAATGAGTAGCGTAAAATCCGAGTCATTAATTTTATGTCTTATCTTTAAATCTAAGAAAGGGATGTAATCGTGCCCAGTATGTATATCACCTATACATCTGAGGCCTAAGTCATGCCAATTGGAGGGAATGTTTTCTTTACTAATATGTGCGACACAAAGCTTCTCATAGCCAGATCAGACACCCCATACTTTGCACTGACGAGGGGCAAGCACCCCGAAACACCGTGTCTGCAAATTGGGATTATGATCTGGCATATATATCCTAAGTTATATTGAAAGGATTGTTAAAAATCCACATTTAACTTTTAGGATCGCTACTTCCAATAGGTGGCGCTGCGCTAGAGTTTGTCTCCTGTCCTGGAGAGAAAATTTGAAATATGTGGAGTAATTTTAGTGGATAATTTTTAATTTGTTGGAATGTCGGGGTTTTTGTTTTTTTTCTGCACACATTTTTCCATTCCAATATGGTAGAAGCCAAAGTGGAGGACTTAGGTAGGGGTAGTTTAGGATTGAGAATATAAAGTAAAATGAGTGATTTGAGGGAAGAATAATTGTTTGCTGCAAGTTCAAGATCTACCCAAGGTAAATAATGGTTGTTCTGTAGCCAATTAAGGCTCTGTTTAATGATAGTAGTCTTGTAAGAGCATTCTAAATTCGGCAGACTATACCCTCCACTCGTTTTTCGCTTCATTAGGATGGATTTGGAGACTAGGCCTCTTGTGATCCCAGACAAAGCCATTTAGAATGTTTTGGAGTTTGTTTCGATATAGCGGGGATATAGTGAGCTGAATAGCTCTAAAAAATAGAGAATCTTAGGTAGAATGATCATTTTATAGGATAGTAATCTGCCAAGCCATGTAATATCCTTTTTGAACAGGGAGGCTGTTTCTTTACTTGTAGTTTCTAGGAGGTTTTCCATATTTAACTTCACTAAAGTATGCAGGTTGTTTGTTATTTTAATTCCCAGATATATTATTGAGTTCTCTGCCCAGGAAAAAGATGACAATTTTTTTATGGTTTGGATGGTTAAGTGATCAAGGAAAAATAGGAGAATTTTTGATTTATCCATGTTTAGTTTGTAATAGGGAGCAATGGAGAATTCATGGAGTATAGATTGAGTGTTTTGGATGGAGTTTACAGGATCAGACAATGAGAGAATTACATCATCCGCAAAAAGGCCTATCTTATGGTGATAATTCTTTGTTTTAATGCCCTGAATGTCCGAATTTTCTCTGATTAAAACCGCCATGGGTTCGATGGCTAATACAAAAAGAAGCGGTGACAAGGGGCAACCCTGCCTTGTACCATTTGTAATTCCAAATGGTTGTGATAAGTGATTATTTGCGAATACCCTGGCTGAGGGACATGTATAGAGGGCCATGATGGATTTTATAATTTGGTTTGTGAAGCTGAATCTAGATAGGGTGGATTCAAGGTATTGCCAGCTTACCCTATCAAAGGCCTTTTCCGCATTGAGTGCAATCAGTAAAAAGGGTTTTTCTTAGTATTAATATGTGAGATGAGGTTTAACACTCTCCTAACACCATCTGAGGTTTGACGTCCTTCGATGAAGCCCATCTCATCAAAATTGATAAGTTTTGGAAGGATTGCTTTAAGCCTAGTGGCAATTGCTTTAGCATAATTTTTTATGTCAGTATTTATGAGTGATATAGGTCTATAGTTCTTGACCAGATCAGTATCTTTTGTTTTAGGGATTACTATGATAACCGCTTCAAGCATCTTTTTCGGGAAGGAACCCATCAGAGATGCGTTAATGAAGACCTCAACCAGATGAGGTGTCAAGATTGAGGAAAAAGCCTTATAATATTCACCACTGAAGCCATCTGGGCCTGGGGTTTTTCCATTTTTTAGACCAGAAATAATTTTTAATATCTCTGGTTCTCAAAAGGGTACGCTTAGTGTTTCCAATTGGTAATGGGACAATTGCAGGAGGTTGACTTTGTTTAAAAATCCTTTAATTATGGCTTCAGTGGGTTGAGGGGTCAGAGGATCATTTTTCAAATTATAAATGTTTGTGTAAAACTCGGCAAATGAGTCAACTATGTCTCTCGGGTGTATGGCTAGGGAACCATCTGTCTTTTTTATTTGGTGAATACGTTTTTTGATTCTCATTTGTTTGATTCTTTTGGCCATGAGGGAGGTAGGTTTATTAATTAGGGAGTAGAAATTAGCATTCATGTTGTTGGTGAATTGTTCATACTCTTTAAGAATGTGGGCTTTTAAATCTAATCTAAGTCATAGGATTTCCTTATTGAGTTCAGGGGATGGAGTTGGTAATTGTTGTTGTATTATTTCTTTTCCTCTAATGTCTGAATGTATCTTTTCAAGTTTTTTCTTTTGTAGTTTTTTATGGGTCACTGCTGCATTATGTGCATTCCAAAGAATAAACGGTGAGATATCTTCAGTGATATTTTCCTTAAAATAGATTTCAATTGTCTTTTGGAATTGTTTTTATATTTATGGGAGTTGATTAAATAGGAATTATTTTTCCATAAGGGTCTGCTCTAAGTTGGGAAGCCTAATGCCAATTCGCAGAGGATAGGGCAATGGTCTGACAATGTTCGTTGGTTTATTTCGATCTTTTTAAATTTCGATATTGATAGTGAATTGGTTAGTGCCAGATTGATACGTGAATAGGTGTGGTAGATGTCTGAATAGTAAGAATATTCCTGTGAGGAGGTATTTATTCATCTAAATATGTCAAAATATTCCTGATTATTCAGCCATTGTTTCAGGGTATGTCTATAAGTTCTAATAGGAGCCGTTGTGTCCAGGAATTTGTCAGGAATCAAATTGAAATTCCCCAGGATGATTAGGTCTCCACTTTCATTTTCATGGATATCACGACATACCATGTTTAGAAATCCAATCTGGCCCCAATTGGGGGCATGCAGATTAACGATTGTACAAGGACAATTGTTTATAAGGCATGATATGATGATATAGCGCCCTTTGTTGTCCTTTGTTTCTGATACTAGTTCAATAGACATCGAGTTTCTAAACATTATAATCACACCAGCTTTTTTCCTTTCATTGAGAGCGCTAAAAATATGGGGAACGTTTTTGTGATGATTTTTACTAGCCAATTTGGTTTCCTGTAGGCAAACAACATCTGCATTGAAGTTTCTTACCTCTCTCCAGAGTTGGAACCTCCTTCCAGGTGAGTTCAGACCTCTCACATTGTATGATAAGAATTTGACGGACATATTGATTGATTGATTAATAAAAGGGTCACGGGCGAGTATTTAAACGTTTAGTAGAAGAAGGAAATTTTTGAAGGCAAAATAAAGTAGAGGGAGAGAGTGGGGGTTAGGATGGGATGTAAAGAAGAAGAAAGAGAGAAAAGAGAGAGAGGAGAACCCCTCCCCCCCCCCAAAAAAAAACCTTACTAAAGTAATTTCCTTATTATTAATTCTAACTAATTCCTAATTAATTAATCAACAAACTAAGTAACTAATAAACTAACTAAGATATTATAGGTTAAACTTTAAAGCAATCTGTACCAGTGAATACAAGTTATTAAACACTATATTACTAGTATTCAAATGTATAGCAGAAAAAATAAAGAGATAATCTGAAACCAAATTAAACAAAATATAAATGTTATACTGAAAGAAAACGGTTAGTTCTCCTGGAGGAATTATTGTCCCAGGTTACCAACTTGGGAAACAATGTATTCTTCCTTTTGACGCAAAAGTTCGGGAAAGTTCCTGACGTGGTCCTCCGTATCTAGCTGAAGATTCCGAAGAGTACAGCAGAAGTCAATTGTTGGTCCAACTCTCATCCTGAATAAGTAATGTAAGGCAATGAAAAAGTTTTAAAGTCTGTAAGTAATTTATCCTGAAACGGCAAAAAAACTTTTAGTTGGTATTTATAATCCAATGGAGACATAGTTGTGCCATTATCTTGGGTGAAGTCTGATGACATAAATTCATGTTTTAGTTTTTGAGTCCTGTCCCAGATCAAGATTTCTATTTAATAAAGAAACATATCTTAAGCCATCCTCCGGAGTTGCCAGGGGAATCAATTTATCTTTGTTCCATACCAATAATTTGGTGGGGAAGCCCCAACGGTAATTGATCCCCCAGTCTTGTAGTTGTTTTATCGTTTGTGAAAAAGTCTTCCTTGCTGAAACAGTCTCTTTTGAAAGGTCTATGAAGACCTTGATGTTTTTATATGGGTCCGGTAATGTTCTATTATTTCTCATGATTTCAAGAGGAGTTCTTTGGTGCCATAGAAGTGGAACTTTAGAATGGTATCTCTCGGTAAATCTGTTGTCAGGTTTCTGGGATGTGGTAGTCGATGTGTCCGATCTATGGTAATGTCAAGATCTGTTAGAGAAGGCAATGCCTTTGTGAGAATATTTTTGACAAAAATAGCAAAAAGGGGTGTATGACAAAAGAGTGACTGAATAGGATGCTGGTCTTTTCTCTCCGAGCGCTCGATCTGGATTAAGGTCTGAAGAGGCCTAATCCAGAGGACCTCACTGGTGATCCCATAAGCTGACTTGTGACAAAACAGAACAGCTACAACAGCACTAATATATATATTATGAGTGCAAGCCAAAAAATACATACTATACAAAGGATAAGGCTGCACATCAAACATAGATAATGGTATAATGCCTCAAGCATATGGAAAAATATTGGAATATACAATGAAAAATGCTACTTGCTAATTTGAACATGTGAATAATGAATTGCATACTTGCCATGAATATTAGGAAAAAGGAGATATTTAGCAATCGCATTGATCAATGTAACTGAGCCCCAAGACCTCGTCAAGGTATATCTCTATATTGGGGTCCCTAGCTCTGTGACCCTAACTGTGTGTCATCTCATTGCAATTAAAAACTGCTATGGGTGGAGAGGGGTAACTAAGGACTTTCTTATATAGGAGATGGAAAAAACATGGCCGAAAGGGGCGGAGCTGTGTTCACATTCAGAAAAAAAACTACATATAACTGAATAGGATAACTGAAGTGAGCACTAATATATATATTATGAGTGCAAGCCAAAAAATACATACTATACAAAGGATAAGGCTGCACATCAAACATAGATAATGGTATAATGCCTCAAGCATATGGAAAAATATTGGAATATACAATGAAAAATGCTACTTGCTAAGGACTTTCTTATATAGGAGATGGAAAAAACATCCATTTCCATCTCCTATATAAGAAAGTCCTTAGTTACCCCTCTCCACCCATAGCAGTTTTTAATTGCAATGAGATGACACACAGTTAGGGTCACAGAGCTAGGGACCCCAATATAGAGATACCTTGACGAGGTCTTGGGGCTCAGTTACATTGATCAATGCGATTGCTAAATATCTCCTTTTTCCCAATATTCATGGCAAGTATGCAATTCATTATTCACATGTTCAAATTAGCAAGTAGCATTTTTCATTGTATATTCCAATATTTTTCCATATGCTTGAGGCATTATACCATTATCTAAGTTTGATGTGCAGCCTTATCCTTGTATAGTATGTATTTTTTGGCTTGCACTCATAATATATATATATTAGTGCTCACTTCAGTTATCCTATTCAGTTATATGTAGCTTTTTTTCTGAATGTGAACACAGCTCCGCCCCTTTCGGCCATGTTTTTTTCCATCTCCTATATAAGAAAGTCCTTAGTTACCCCTCTCCACCCACAGCAGTTTTTAATTGCAATGAGATGACACACAGTTAGGGTCACAGAGCTAGGGACCCCAATATAGAGATATACCTTGACGAGGTTTTGGGGCTCAGTTACATTGATCAATGCGATTGCTAAATATCTCCTTTTTCCTAATATTCATGGCAGGTATGCAATTCATTATTCACATGTTCAAATTAGCAAGTAGCATTTTTCATTGTATATTCCAATATTTTTCCATATGCTTGAGGCATTATACCATTATCTATGTTTGATGTGCAGCCTTATCCTTTGTAAAGTATGACAAAAGAGGACTAGACACCGCGGCACATTTCGTTTGGCGTCTGTCTTTTCTGGACATCTGTGTCCATATGGGGAAATCTATTTTCTGATGGTCAGTTTCTCTGATACTGACGGGACGCGGAGCATCTTTTGTGAAGACTCCCCTGATGATTAATATATATGAAACGTGTTGGGAGGATGCGATTTCTACAACCATTCATTACACCGGTTCCTGAGTTGTATCTGGTATTTCCTATGTCCACTTGATGGTCACCAGTTTTTTTGCTCTGGACCTGTATGGTATTGATATGCCCATTGAGTCACGGTAAGACCATTCCTTTTCTTAAACGGGATCCATTATTGCTATGGAAGGGTGGTAAAAATCACATTTTATGCAGTGAGTCATCACTTATTAATGAACACATTATTAAAAGTTATGTTTTAAGTGTCTAGTCCTCTTTTGTCATACACCCCTTCTTGCTATTTTTGACTATTACTCCTGTTGGGGTCTATTGGGTCTATTAGGTATTATTGCTACTTTGAGAATATTTTTGACATATTTTTCCAAGTCTCTAGCAGGTACGGATTCTGTGATGCCTCTTAGCTTCACATTGTTCCTGCGATTTATGTCCTCAAGATCCGCTAATTTTCTCTTTAAAGCAGTTGGTCTTGTTGATCATTATGTTCTCTAACAAGGGTGATGGTTGTTTCTTCAATTTTAATAATCTTCCTCTCATTGGTCTCCATTTTTTTGTTCAAGGAGTCAAAATTTTCCTGGATTTTTATCATTTGCTTTTCAAAGACCTCATTAATATTTAGATTTATGCTTTTGACGAGGTTATTTAGAAACAATTCCAAATCAAATTTGTTGGAGCTTTGCCAATTTTCCTTAACCATGAGAACGTTCGGATCGATGGATGGCATATCAGCAACAGTATGATCAAATCTAGGTCTGTGTCTATCTGGACTTGAGAGATCTGAATCCTCACTGACTCCATCAATAGGACTTGAAGGGGTGGATTGAAATATATCTCGATTATCCTGTTTGTTTAGACTTTTACGTTTATTGGTGCCTTGACTTGTGTCCATATCAGAAAATTCTGGCAGGCCATCCTGTCCATAGTTAAATGGGTTTAAAATTGCAGGTTTGATATATGATGTTTCCTTACTGTCGCTAAGGTATGAATTGTCGTGGAAGCCTGACAGCTTTGGTGGTGAGAGTCTAAGAATTGTTTTGCAGGTATTTCACTTGTATTGTGCTTAGCGAAAGCGACATCTTTTGCCAAAACAGCTTTGTCAGTTTTGAGGGTTAGTTTGTTGGTTTCAGTTTTCCCCACTTTATTTCCTTGTAATTTGTCTTTATTTTGGTTTATCCGGCTGGATGAGTTGGAGGTTGATGTATTATATATTTATATCTGGCGCCTTTCTCCATGTTGTGGGTATATATGATTTATAACAGGGTACTGACTACTTAAGCTAGCAATATGCTCCGTATGTGTTTATAACAACGTCGCCAAGGCAATGGCGGCTTGCAGCGCCTCTTCTTAATAACCGGGTGTGCTGTTTAGTAGTTAATAAAGTAGCAAACAGGCTAGGAAGACCCAGGTCTTAAGCTGGGTTCACACTAAAAGACAGCGACAACGACGTCGCTGTTACGTCACCATTTTCTGTGATGTAGCAGCGACCTTGTAAGTCGCTGTTATGATCGCTGCTTAGCTGTCAAACACAGCGACGAAGCAGCGATCATAACGTCGCTGTGCTACATGTGCAGAGAGCAGGGAGCCGCGCTTAGCGCTGGCTCCTTGCTCTCCTAGGTACAGTACACATCGGGTTAATTAACCCGATGTGTACTGCAGCTACATGTCACAGTGCAGAGAGCAGGGAGCCGCGCACACTGCTTAGCGCTGGCTCCTTGCTCTCCTTGCTACAGTATACATCGGGTTAATTACCCAATGTGTACTGCAGCCACATGTGCACAGAGCAGGAGTCGGCACTGGCAGCAAGGGCGGAGGCTGGTAACGAAGGTAAATATCGGGTAACCAGGGAAAGGCCTTCCCTTGGTTACCCGATGTTTACGCTGGTTACAGCTTACCGCAGCTGCCAGACGCCGGCTCCTGCTCCTTCTCGCTTCATTTCGTCGCTCTCTCGCTGTCACACACAGCGATGTGTGTGTCACAGCGGGAGAGTGACGACCAAAAAATGAAGCTGGACATTCAGCAACGACCGGCGACCTCACAGCAGGGGCCAGGTCGTTGCTGGATGTCACACACAGCGACAGCGACGTCGCTGCAACGTCACAGAAAATGGTGACGTAGCAGCGACGTCGTTGTCGTTGTCGCTGTGTGTGACACCAGCTTTAGGACAGGATTTCTAGGAGGTTCGGTGACGTATCCAATATATTTTTAGACAGGCACAGTGCACTTAAAAGTCTTTGTTATGCCTGTAATGCTCTGTGCCCACGTGTGCGTATTGCATGCAGTTCGCTGCATTCTGCACTGCAGCGTAACTGCATGCGTCCTGCGTCCCCAGCACAATCTATGAAAATTGTGCATAATCCATGCGCACGTAACATTTTAGAATGCAGCGATTTGCATGCTACAAAATCGCTGGGTTCTAAAAAGCAACATGTCACTTCTTTTGTGCGCTTTGGATGCAGCCCCTGCTCTGTCTATGGTGGGGGCTACATCAAGAGTGCATGAAATCAGCTTTTCATTACGCAGTGTTTCTGCAGCAATTTGAAGCGCACATGTGCTGTTCAAATCGCTACAGAAATTTCTGCAGGGACAACGCAACGTGGGCACATAGCCTTAATGGGACCAGTGAGTCTTGTTTGTTACTATGACAACAGTAATTGAGCGCTCCTTTTCCTTATCTCTCTTAGGAGAGGAGACAATGGTTAACTGTTAAAACATAAATGAGTTTGGTGAACGCTTTCTTTGTTCAGTAGATTAGTAGGGTGAGCAGTGTGCTTGGCTGCTTTGATCCAACAGCTAGTTATCAGTTTCCTTGAAGTTTAGATAAGATGCAGGCAGCTAGATGTCCGCAGAGCAGAAGCTCCTGCCTGCTGCCGTTAATGGCGTACTTGATAATAGTAATGTATATCGCTGACTAAAGGCCCCGTCATACTAAGCAGCATCGCTAGCAACATCGCTGCTAACGAACAACTTTTATGACGTAGCAGCGATGTTGCTAGTGATGTTGCTGTGTGTGACATCCAGCAACAACCTGGCCCCTGCTGTGAGGTTGTTGGTTGTTGCTGAATGGCCTGGGCCATTTTTTAGTTGTTGCTCTCCCGCTGTGAAGCACAGATCGCTGTGTGTGACAGCGAGACAGCAACAACTAAATGTGCAGGCAGCAGGAGCCGGCTTCTGTGGACGCTGGTAACCACAGTAAACATCGGGTAACCAAGAAGCCCTGTCCTTGGTTACCCGATATTTACCTTCGTTACCAGCCTCCGCCGCTCTCACTGTCAGTGCCGGCTCCTGCTCCTTGCACGTGTAGCAGAGTACACATCAGGTAATTAACCCGATGTGTGCTGTAACTAGTGCCCTTAGTTACCAAGCGCAGCATCTTCCACGCGGCGCTGGGGGCTGGTCACTGGTTGCTGGTGAGCTCACCAGCAACTTGTGTAGCGACGCTCCAGCGATCCCTGCCAGGTCAGGTTGCTGGTGGGATCGCTGGAGCGTCGCAGTGTGACATCTCACCAGCAACCTCCTTGCAACTTACCAGCGATCCCTATCAGGTTGGATCGTTGTTGGGATCGCTGGTAAGTTGTTTAGTGTGACTGGGCCTTAAGAAACACAGTGTCTCTGAACGGGCCAGTAAGGAGGTAGACTTTTATTTAATGAGTGTAACAGCGGCAACTGCAGCTCCAGGACTCAAATCCAGACTGGGGGGGCTTACATCAGAGGCAGTATCAGCTGATCCATCCGGACAAATCGCTGTACAGATCCCTGTATATAGGAGATCATGGTGATAGCTGAATTGGGTGGAAGAGGCTCTCCTATATTAATGTAAGAGTTACTGGAGACCGGGTCAGGTAATGGACATAGCGAGGAGATGGGTGATATGGCCCGGGGCCCTGCAGTGGGAACGCAGGAGATTCACTCACATACCGCCAGGTTCAGCCCTGAATATTTCCGGTGTGCCAGCATCAAAATCAACGGGAATGGTCTCAAAATGTTCCTTAGGTCTTCTAATTTCTTGTCATCAGGTTGGTAAATGAATCCATCAGCATTATATTTATTAAAAATCCATAGCTTGTAGGATGACAGTTTGACCTCGGTTAAGCTGCATCTCACATCATCAGCGTCGCCACGACCCCCTCTACATTATGCTTTAAATCTTGTTGCCAGTATTTGATAAGTCGATTGTCTCGCCGGTATTTGAAATACGGTGGGCGATTCTCTGACGTATCTGTATATATATAGGTTTTTTCCTCTGTAGTAGACTGTTGATTTTTCCTTAATGTCTTGATGAAGGAGACAGAGTTCTCTGAAATGTATCGACCTGAATAAAGAGATGAAATAATCAACATCCGATTTTCTGGTGATAGTGCGGCATACACCCGATCTCTCCCCCGTTATGTCTGAATTTGTTTCCAGAGCTGCGGCTGTCGCCATCTTTTATGTGCGTTTAGCAGTTGTAACTGGCACAACCCTTATAGGTGAATGAAATTACTTTGGCTTATCTGTTACCTTACCTGGTAAGACCCTATTCTGCGCTTCTATCTAACAGGATTTCCTACGTACACTGTGAGGTTCAGGCACAGACTGAGTGAGTTGCGTGATGAGCGGTGAATGACCTCACCTGAGGTGAAGTTACCTTCGGTCACAAGTGAAGGACCGTGGGAACCTCCAGCTGTGGCCGCGGCTAACCTGAGTGATGTCACCACTGATCACTGCTCAGTCTCTGCCTGAACCTCATAGAAGGCGGTCATGTGCCATGATCACGCGCTGTAACTACATGTAGCAGAGCTTGAATCATTATCGGACCTCGTGTGGATTATATCGAACCTGCATGGGTGTTTTGGGGACTAAAAAAGTGGTAAAAGAGGGTAACCGCTACATACACATTTTTTACACATGGCTCCGCTACAGACACATCATGCACACACGGCTCCACTACATACACGTCATGCACACATGGCTCCGTTACATACACAGCTCCGCTACGTGAACATCGTACTCACGGCACTGTTCCGAACACATCGTACACATGCGGCTCTGCTTCATATACGTCATACACACATTTTCAGCTACTTGTGATACAAGATCGATCAGGTCCAAACGTTTTTCTTCTAAAGTCGCTCAACAAATCTTCTCCTCACCTGAACTTATCAATAAAGAATTCAATTTAGCAAAGATTGAAATGAGTGTGAAGGGGTCACATACATACGCAACGGGGGTCACATACATACGCAACAGGGGTCACATACATACGCAACAATGGTTTACTATAACCGTCTACTGGCACCACGCCTCATCGAGTGGGTGCACGCCAATATAGGACTACACTGAGGAGCTGATCATGTGACCCTGACTCCTCCCCTCCATGTGACATCATCACAGGTCCTGTAAGCACAGAGCAGCCATATATCTAGTGTGCGGCTCTGCAGGTGGAGGTGTGTGGAGATTCCCCATTACTGGGTTCAGGTGGTATTAACCCTTTCGGCTCTGAGACTTTCTTGGAGTTTTTCTCTCGCTGATTTCTATGAATCGTGAGGTTTTTGTTTTTTTTCCTCTGATAGATACAAACGCCCCAACTATGAGAGGCCGGAAGTGAGGAAACCCGTCTGCCCTCAGTTCCGTTCTGCCCTCAGTCCTCGCCCCTTTCTGCCCTCAGTCCTCGGCCCCTTTCTGCCCTCAGTCCTCGGCCCCTTTCTGCCCTCAGTCCTCGGCCCCTTTCTGCCCTCAGTCCTCGGCCCCTTTCTGCCCACGGTCCTCGGCCCCTTTCTGCCCTCGGTCCTCAGCCCCTTTCTGTCCCCACACAGTATAATGTTCCCCCAGAATGTTCTCATTATATGTTCCCCTTATTTTCTCCAGTAATTGTATTATTACAGCGGATTCTCTATGATGTTACATCGTCATCTTCTCCCCATTCAGGTCCCTACAATATCGGATCCTCTCAGTGGAGATCTTCTATAGAAGAGAATTCTCCTGATTGCCCCGTGAAGGATGGCTATGGACAGGGACAAGATGGCGGAGAGGATATTACACCTCACCCTAGAGATCCTCTTCCGGCTTACTGGAGAGGTGAGAGATTCTGATGACGTCACATTACACCATTCTTATCTATGGGAATAACAGATGGACAGAACTGGAGAGGTGAGGACTCTGGAAATGTCTGGAGTGAGATTTCTTACTGTGTCTCTCCATAACCAGGATTACACAGTAGTGAAGAAGACCTCTAGTGAGCGCTGTCAGGCCCCTGTGTCTGAGGGATGGAGAAGACCCCTGAGCCCAATCACGGGGCCTCCACCTCACCCCCCGATACATGAGGACATCAATGACCAGAAGATCCTAGAACTCACCTACAAGATGATTGAGCTGCTGACTGGAGAGGTGACACTGCTGGGAATGCTGGGACATTATACAGTAACGCTATGAAGGGATCGGGGGTGACGGTATCATTGTATGTGTCAGGTTCCTATAAGGTGTCAGGACGTCACCGTCTATTTCTCCATGGAGGAGTGGGAGTATTTAGAAGGACACAAAGATCTGTACAAGGACGTCATGATGGAGGATCCCCAGCCCCTCACATCACCAGGTAATAGACAGGACTAAATACACACGGCCTATAATTATCTGTATGTAAGGAATTAATTCAGTCCCTGTATGTGTCTCCTCCAGTTCTATCCAGTAAGAGGACAACACCAGAGAGATGTCCGCGTCCTCTTCTCCCACAGGACTGTAAACAAGAAGATCCCGATGTTCCTCAGGATCATCAGGTAGATGGAGAGAAGGGGCCATGAAATCTCCCTATGATGTGTAGACGGCTATGAAGGTCTTGTGCTCAGTCTTGTTTTAAGGTGGTGTCACACACAGCGACAACGACAACGACGTCGCTGCTACGTCACCATTTTCTGTGACGTTGCAGCGACGTCCCGTCGCTGTCGCTGTGTGTGACATCCAGCAACGAGCTGGCCCCTGCTGTGAGGTCGCCGCTCGTTGCTGAATGTCCAGCTTCATTTTTTGGTCGTCGCTCTCCCGCTGTGACGCACAGATCGCTGTGTGTGACAGCGAGAGAGCGACGAAATGAAGCGAGCAGGGAGCAGGAGCCGGCGTCTGGCAGCTGCGGTAAGCTGTAACCAAGGTAAACATCGGGTAACCAAGGTGGTTACCCGATATTTACCTTCGTTACCAGCCTCCGCCGCTCTCACGCTGCCAGCGCCGGCTCCTGCTCTCTGCACATGTAGCTGCAGTACACATCGTGTAATTAACCCGATGTGTACTGTAGCTAGGAGAGCAGGGAGCCAGCGCTCAGTGTGCGCGGCTCCCTGCTCTCTGCACATGTTGCAGCACAGCGACGCGTGTCGTTATGATCGCTGCTTCGGCTACTGTGTTTGACAGCTAAGCAGCGATCATAACAGCGACTTACAAGGTCGCTGCTACGTCACAGAAAATGGTGACGTAACAGCGACGTCGTTGTCGCTGTCGTTTAGTGTGACCCCAGCTTTATCCTCCAGTATTATATGTGTTATACTTGTGTAATGAGAGGGGTGGAGATGGCAGGATTAGGAGAGATAAGAGCTCTGATGATTCCTTTTAGGGTACCTTCACACTTAACGATGAAGCAGCGATCCGACCAGCGATCTGACCTGGTCAGGATCGCTGCTGCATCGCTACATGGTCGCTGGTGAGCTGTCAAACAGGCAGAACTCACCAGCGACCACTGAACAGCCCCCAGCCAGCAGCGACGTGCAAGCGACGCTGCGCTTGCACGGAGCCGCCGACTGGAAGCTGCGGAGACTGGTAACTAAGGTAAACATCGGGTATGGTTACCCGATGTTTACATTAGTTACCAGCGCACACCGCTTAGCTGTGTGTGCAGGGAGCAGGGAGCCGCGCACACTGAGTGCTGGCTCCTTGCTCTCCTAGCTACAGTACACATCGGGTTAATTAACCCGATGTGTAATGCAGCTACATGTGCAGAGAGCAAGGAGCCGCGCACACTGCTTAGCGCTGGCTCCTTGCTCTCCTAGCTGCTGTACACATCGGGTTAATTAACCCGATGTGTACAGCAGCTACATGAGCCGGAGCCGGCAGCACAGGCAGCGTGAGAGCTGCGGAGGCTGGTAACTAAGGTAAATATCGGGTAACCACCTTGGTTACCCGATGTTTATCTTGGATACAGCTTACCTCAGCTGTCAGATGCCGGCTCCTGCTCCCTGCTCGCTTCATTTGTCGCTCTCTCGCTGTCACACACAGCGATCTGTGTGTCACAGTGGGAGAGCGCCTTTGAAGAAAACGAACCAGGGCTGTGTGTAACGAGCAGCGATCTCGCAGCAGGGGCCAGATCGCTGCTCAGTGTCACACACAGCGAGATCGCTAATGAGGTCACTGCTGCGTCACAAAAAGCGTGACTCAGCAGCGATCTCGGCAGCGAGCTCGCTGTGTGTGAAGCACCCCTTAGTCCTCGTTCACACTACTGTATTTTCAGTGTTGTCCATAAAATAACATAACGTCTCGTCCTCAGACCATTGTTATTGGATGTGGCAGTGCAGATGGGGATTTTTCTTTCTCACTGACAGAATCTGAGTGTGAAAATAATCCCAGCATCCTCTAGAGCAGTCATGGCGAACCTGTCACAGGCCGAGTGCCCAAACTGTAGCCCTAAACCCAATTTTTTTCCCGAAGTGCCAACCAATCCTATTATGTAAATAATTGATTTTAATCTTACCTTTGCAGTCTTCTCTTTAGTAGGGGGCATCACGCTCATGCTTACCACACATTGAAGCTGAGCCCTTTCCAGACACAGCAGTTGGATTGATCTTTCTGGAAAAAATTGCCGCATATCAGACAGAGATTTTAGCATGGAATGCAATCAGATGTCACCCTGTAATGCACATCTACATTTCAAAGTCTGAACATTTTGAAATCCCATAAAGACGTACGAGTGGCTCCCCTCCCCATCATTGTGTAGTTAGGTCCCACTTCCTGGGCCACTTCTTGGTAAACATGTTCCCCATCCTGATATATATTTCCTACATTCTGGTATATTTGTCCCCATTATGGCCCCCGTCCTGGTAAATATACCTCATCCTGGTAAATGTCCCCCATTCTGGCATGTTCCCACATGCTGGTAAATGTACACCATCCTGACATATTGCCCATCCATGTAAATGTTCCCCCATCCCGGCATGTACCCCATTCCTGGTAAATGTCCTTCATCCTGGTAAATGTTCCCAATCCTGGTTAATGTACCCCCATCCAGGTAAATGCCCCCCTTCCTAGCATGTACCCCCATCCTGGTAAATGTCCACCTTCCTGGTAAATATTCCCCATCTTAACATGTTCCCCATCCTGGTAAATTTACCCTATCATGGCATGTTTCCTCCATCTTGGCATGTATGTTTTCCCCATCCTGGCATGCATGTTTTCCCCATTCTGGCATGTATGTTTTCCCCATCCTGGCATGCATGTTTTCCTCATCCTGGCATGCATGTTTCCTCCATCCTGGCATGCATGTTTCCTCCATCCTGGCATGCATGTTTCCTCCATCCTGGCATGCATGTTTCCTCCATCCTGGCATGCATGTTTTCCCCATCCTGGCATGCATGTTTTCCCCATCCTGGTATGCATGTTTCCCCCTCCATGCTGGCATGTGTGTTTCCTCCCCCATGCTGGCATGTGTGTTCTCCTCCCCCCCCCACCCTGCTGGCATGTGTGCCCCCCCCCGTGCCGGCATGTGTGTTCTCCTCCCCCCCCCCTGCTGACATGTGTGTTCTCCTCCCCCCCCCCGCTGGAATGTGTGTTCACCTTTCCCCCTTGTGGCATGTGTGTTCTCCCCCCCTTCTGCTGGCATGTGTGTTCTCTTCCCCCCATGCTGGCATGTGTGTTCCTCCCCCCCCCCCCCCTGCTGGCATGTGTGTTCTCCTCCTCACCCCCCTGCTGGCATGTGTGTTCTCTTCCCCCCCATGCTGGCATGTGTGTTCTCTTCCCCCCATGCTGGCATGTGTGTTCCCCCCCCCCCCCCCTGCTGGCATGTGTGTTCTCCTCCTCCCCCCCCCCCCCCGCTGGCATGTGTGTCCTTTTCCCCCCCATACTGGCATGTGTGTTTCCCCCCCCCCCCCCCCACTGCTGGCATGTGTGTTCTCCTCCCCCTCTCCCCCTCCCCGCTGGCATGTATGTTCTCTTCCCCCCCCCCCCATGCTGGCATGTGTGTTCCCCCCCCCCCCCCTGCTGGCGTGTGTGTTCTCCCCCCCCCCCTCCCTGCTGTGGCATGTGTGTTCTCTTCCCCCCCATGCTGGCATGTGTGCTCTCCTCCTCCCCCCCGCTGGCATGTGTGTTCCCTTCCCCCCCATGCTGGCATGTGTGTTCTCTTCCCCCCCCCCCATGCTGGCATGTGCGTTCTCCTCCTCCCCCCACCCCCTCCCTGCTGACATTTGTGTTCTCCCCCCCCTGCTGGCATGTGTGTTCTCCTCCCCCCCTCCCCCGCTGGCATGTGTGTTCTCTTCCCCCCCCCATGCTGGCATGTGTGTTTCCCCCCCCTTCCTGCTGGCATGTGTGTTCTTCTCCTCCTCCCCCCCCCATCCCATGCTGGCACTGGCCCCCTCATCCCCACCTTGGCACAGCCGCACACAAGTTATGATAAATTTAAAAAAAAATACGGAAAAACACACAACTCACCTTCCGCTGCGCGCCGCTGGGTCTCAGTTCCCACGTTGCCAGAAGACGTGATTACGGCTGCACCGCTAACTGACGCTCCTCCATCTCCTAGGCAACACACCTGCAGCCGGGGGAGGAGGAGTGTCAGAGCGAGGAGAAATGTCTCCTCCGCTCCAACACAGTTTTGATCTGCCGGCGCGACTGCACCAGCAGATCAAACCGGCAGGATCAGGCGTCAGCACGCGTGCCAGCAGAATGGGCTCTGCGTGCCCCTGGTGGCACGCGTGCCATAGGTTCGCCATCACTGCTCTAGTGCCTTCCGTAAATCGGATGAGACTCGTCCATTCAGGTCTGTGTCTGCACAAACCATCAGATTCCCACCAGCTCCACCATACAGCAGACATTGTGTTACGGATACATTGCAGTTCTGTAATGGAGGAAGCTGTAAATGGTCTTGTAAATTATTAATAGCGGCTGTAAATACTGGATTGTATATGGATGACAAATGAGAAAAGACTTGTCCTAGTTTTCTGGATGAAGCTGTGATGATTTTTTTCATCCGGCCGTGTGATGCCGGTGTGTCGCCCACCTGTAGCTGTCGCCCCAGGGACATCGCTCCACCTTCTGGGACGCCACAGGGGCTTCTCCTGGCTGCCGCTGGCAACAGGTATGTCAGGTTTATTTACATGGAAGTCGTGACGCCACTCACGGTTTGCGGTCAGGGTTATGGGTGACCGCCACTGCAGGTTTAACGAGCGTCTGGGGCTGATGGAATCTGCAGTCAGGTGGTGTGGCCTCCCGTGAGTGAGGCTGGCCCCAGGGGCTTGAGTGTGTGTGGAACAACAGGTCGCAGAATAACTCAGTCGCAGTCCAAGATGTCTTTCAACTTGTTTACTCACTTTCAGGTGTTGTTGTGAGGTAACCTGGGCGATGCTGAGATGAACAAGGTGGAACCAGGTGTTTCCGCAGGCTGGTCTAAGGCTAACCATTAACTCGCCTTCCTAGCACTTCTTGTTTTGGATAGCACCTGACTTGAAGTACCGTGGGATTCATCCAGGGAAGTCGCAACTGCCTTTTCTCCCCTTTCTGGCCCGTTTGCTGGCAGCGTGGACCAAGGAAGATGGCTCCAGGCTCGATCCTCCTTATGGGCCCCCTCGTTGCTGCTGATGCTCGGACTCTGTTTGGTTGGTGCGGGACTTCTTGTCCCCTCACCGGCAGGTTTAGCAGACCACTAAATGGATGTCTGGCTCTAGGGACCTGTTCCCCGTGCGTGCCTAGCCACCAGAAGTCTCCATACACGACCAGCTGACTTCCTCAGCGACTTTCTGTCCAACTTGCTGGTGACCGTTCTCCCCCGCTAACGGCTACTCCACATGCAGGGTCTGACTAGCGTCTCGTGTGTCTGCTTGCCACCACACTCACTATCAGACTGGCTCTACTCCTCTCACTTTTCCTGACAGCCGCTGCAACCTAGCTTCCAGCTCCTCCCCTACATCACTAGCTGAGATGTGGAGGAACGCCCCCTCTTGGGTCTGCCAGAGGGTCCCCTCTAGTGTGTGGGAGACCTGGTTGCTATGTGTCTGTGCGTACACACCCTATTTCAGCCTTTGGAATCACCTGGAAGCACTGACCCAGCATGGGTGCAGTACTCAGTGGCGCCTGACCAGGTCAGGGGCGCCACACCGGCATTAGAGGCGGTTGCATCCCGGGAAGAGACAGGATTTATCTAGAAAGTGTAAAATCTTTCCCTTCCCTGAATATTTCTGCCTCCGGTCATATCCCGTCTGCCAGTATAACGGGTTCCGCACCACAAAACGTACATCCAACTCATCAATTGTGGTGCTTTCTAAGTCACTTTTTTTGTCTTCCCTTTACTATTTTTTAGATTCAAATTCTTCAAAATGGTGCAAGAAAAACTATTCACACCCGGTGAACTTTTCCACATTTTTTCACATTAGAGCCACAAAAATTTTTATTGGGTTTTTATGTGATAACAACACAAAGTAGCAAACATTTGTGAAGTATTAAAATTGTTTAAAAGAACTCTCTGTTCTTTTAAACAATTTTTTTTTATCTCTACTGGCTAACACGGTACAAAGATATATTTTACTTGAAGTATTAAAGAAATTATACATGAATTTCTAAATATGTTAAGAAATTTAACTCTGCAAATTGTGATGTGCATTAGTATTCAGCCCCCTGAGGGAATACTTTGCAGGACCTCCTTTAACTATAATTACTGCTGCCAGTCTCTTGGGGGATGTGTCTACCAGCTTTGCACATCTAGAGGTGACATTTTGTCTATCTCAGGTAAATTGGATGAAGGCGTCTGTGAAGAAATTTTCAATTTTTATTCTTTTGCTTTTAAAAATAGTCATTATTCCATAAGACCAAATTTGTGGAGTTTATGACTTAAGGGCACTTTACACGCTGCGATACCAGTACCAGTATCGCTAGCGAGCGTACCTGCCCCCGTTGGTTGTGCGTCATGGGCAAATCGCTGCCCATGGCGCACAACATAGATAGGAACAGTCACACTATACTTACCTGCCTAGCGACATCGCTGTGGCTGGCGAACCGCCTCCTTTCTAAGGGGGCGGTTTGTTCAGCGTCACAGCGACATCACTAAGCGGCCGCCCAATAGAAGCGGAGGGGCGGAGATGAGCGCGATGAACATCCCGCCCACCTCCTTCCTTCCTCATTGCTGGCGGCCGCAGGTGCGATGTTGTTCCTCGTTCCTGCAGTGTCACACATAGCGATGTGTGCTGCCGCAGGAATAACGAACAACATCGTACCTGCAGCAGCAACGATATTAGAGATTAGAACGACGTGTCAACGATCAACGATATGGTGAGTATTTTTGATTGTTAGCGGTCGTTCGTACGTTTTACACGCAACGACGTTGCTAATGATACCAAAAAGAAGAAAGAGTCTTTCAGTTTGCCAGATAGCAAATATACCCACACAAGCCATATTATGAAAATATAATTACTTTATTAAACATGCTGTAAGGGGATCAATTATAGGCATACATAGATAAATATAGGACCAAGGGAAATGGTGCTGGAGGGGAAAACCCCACGTGTCCCAGGCATACATTCAGGAGAACAAGTCTCTACTGAGTAACGGCAGACATATCATAGTAACACCAGGCAGACAAAGCTCAAAAGGAGTAAAAGCGGCAAAAGAAGCCAAGACAAGTAATAATCAAGGGCAGAGCCACCTACCAGGAGAATATGACGCCGAGGGCCGGGATAGCACGTGGGGACCAACGTCCCAACACGTGTTTCGCTCCGTGTGCTTCGTCGGGGGACGACTAAAAATAGTGCAAAAGTGAATGTTATATAGGGGGTCCAGCCCCAATAAACAAACGCCCCCTCGTTAGGTAAATCGCAAAAACCGGGGTGTAGCCAGACGCGCCGCACTGGATCCTCAGCAGCGGAAGCCGGAGGGAAGAAAGCTTCCTGTGACGTCACAGCACTTCCGGAACTCCGCTGCTAAGGACGCCAGGCGCGGTCGCGTCAGGAGGTAGAGACTTCCCTCTGATACGTCATCGGGTAAGTCTTGGTGGAAGGCGCCAGAGCGTCCATTAGTGAACAGGGCAACACTACCCACAGTTGTAAAAAGGACGGGAAATCACTTATAGGAGCGTTCCACAAGAAAGTCGCAAAATACCCCAGCAGGAATAAATATTAAATATTGAGGGGACATAAAGAAAGCAGAAAATGTATTAGAGAGACAGGGAGGAGAATGAAAGCGGCCACTCTCACATATTCACCCCCACATATACAGCGATGCAACATAATGTATGTGATAATACGCATACATGCATAAGTAATGAGAATACATATACAGAAATGAAACATCACAAGAACACATGTATACATAGATAGAAATATATCCATTGCATCATTATGGAAAAACATGTGTATATTTGGATTGATCCGACGTCAAAACAACTCCGTATCTCAAGTAGATTGATAAACATTTTCCACAGTAGGTGTCCCCGAACTGTAGGGGCTTAAGACATAGTAGGGGTAGGACCCAAACTAAAGAAAACAAAAAACACTTAAAATTGAGAAACAGAACCACATAAAAGGACCAGTCATCCTATTCATACAAAGGTCTAAAACTCATAAAAACAACTGCCAAGGGACAGCAATTACCATTAAAGGGCCAACATAGTGGGGTCCGAAAGTCCGGACCGAAAAAAGGCCCAGAAATTATAATGGCAATTACTGTACCAACCAGCCAGAGGACTATAAAAAAGGAACAAAAGTGAGACGTTCATTAAGTCCTCGTGGGGACATAGTACCGAGGGTAAAAATCCATCGGCACTCAACTTGTGCGAGACGTTTTTTCAGATCTCCACCACGGATACCAAGATGCACCCGGTCGATCCCACGAACCTTCAGGGAGGTTGGATCACAATTATGAATCTCCCTGAAGTGACGGGGGATCGTCTTGAGAGTCTCCGGGTTGATAACCTCTTTGGCGGCCAAAATATCACGTACATGTTCTCTCGTACGGATACGAGGTTCCCGAGAGGTTAATCCGATGTATATTTTGTCGCAACCACATGTGGCGTAATATATTACGCCAGATGTGTTGCAAGAAATATAAACTCGGATCGAATACTCTCTCAGGCCGTCAGCAGAACAAAAAGTGGTGGCCCTAATGATGTTCTTACAACCTCGACAACTGCCACATGGGTAACAGCCAACTCGTTGTGGACCACAGCCGAAAAGAGGGGGAGTCTTAGCCACATAGTGGCTGTGTACCAACATATCTTTAAGACTCCTACCTCTTCTCGCTGTCATCATAGGGCGGTCAGGCAAATATCCCTCAAGGGAGGGCTCCGTTTGAAGAATAGCCCAATGTTTATTGAGCACCCCCCTTATCTGCTCCCACTGTTGGCAGTAGGTGGAGATGAACCTGGCCACATAACCAGCTGGCTTCACCGTTGAAGCTCTTCCGGACAGTAAATGATCACGATTAGAGGACTTAGCCCGCTGGTAACCACGTTTGATGGATCTATTGCTATATCCCCTGCTTATAAATCTCTCCTTCATATCGCTAGATTCGATCTCAAAGGCATTACCCGAGGAGCATAATCTACGCAACCGCAGGAATTGGCCAGTAGGAATGGCATCCACCGTTGACCTAGGGTGTCCCGAGGTGGCATGGAGGAGGGAATTAACCGCGGTGGACTTACGGAAGATGGTAGTGGACACTGCTCCGCCCAGCTCTATAGATATCCTGATGTCTAAAAAGTCAATGGATCTCTGTCCGATCTGATGGGTCAAAAAGATGTTCCGGTCGTTGGAGTTGAGTCGACGCACAAAACCTTCCAGTTCAAGGCCGGTTCCCCCCCAGACGACAAGAATGTCGTCTATATAGCGGAGCCAGCACTGCGCATGGGAGCTCGCCGGCACGCCGCCCCCGAAAACCTCCCTCTCCCAATACCCGAGAAAGAGGTTTGCGTAGGACGGCGCGCAGGCCGCCCCCATCGCAGTGCCGCGCCGCTGGAGGAAGAACCGGTCCCGAAAAACGAAGAAATTGTGCGTCAACACAAACTCCAACAACTCCATGATCAGACCGGACAGAGATTGATCCAAATTACTGGAATCCAAAAAGAACTGGGCGGCCACAAGTCCATCGCGGTGATCAATACTAGAGTAGAGGGCCTCAACATCCATGGTCACCAGTGATACCCCCTCCTCCAAGGTCAAACCCTCTAGTCTCCTAAGAACGTCTGAAGTGTCCCTGACATGGGAGGGCAATGTCTCCACAAGTGGGTGCAAGTAGTGTTCAATGAATTTGCAAGTAACATCGCACAGCCCCCCCATGCCAGAGACAATAGGACGTCCAGGAGGCACTTTCGGGTTTTTATGGATCTTGGGGAGGAGGTAAAACGTTGGAACCACTGGAGTTTTGACTAGGAGGCCCTCATAGATTTTCTTAGGGATAATTCCCTCCTCAAAAGCCCGCAATAGAATCACCTCTAGGTCATTGGTGTAGCCACGTACAGGATTATGGTGGAGAGATTCATAAGCATCCCGATCTCTCAATTGTCGCCATGCCTCTCTTTCATATAGTTCCACCGGCCATATTACCACATTCCCGCCTTTGTCGGCGGGTTTGATAACCACATCTTCAAGAGACTGAAGTTCTCTGAGTGCGGATTGTTGCTGTCTTGTCAAGTTATTACTACCGCCCTTAAAAGAGATGCGTCGTATGTCTCTTGTAACCAACTCCCCAAAGATTTGAATCGGGGGACATAGTGACAAAGGCGGGAATGTGGTGGATCTTGATATGGTGTGTTGTGGAAAGTTACCTGGTGGGTGGTGGGTGGACTCCGCCTCCAGTTCCTCCAGGGTGGCAATAGCCTCCTCTTCCAGAGTAGACAATGAAGATTCATCTGAGGTTTTCCTATGATGCAATTTATGTAGCACCAATTTCCGTAGAAATAGGTGAAGATCTTTAATCACTACAAAAAGATTAAAATTAGCCTCTGGCACAAATGAAAGTCCTAATTTCAGGACTTCAATCTGAGAGGGAGTAAGGACATGTTTAGAAAGGTTAATTACCTCTAGATGTTGATCCGTCCCTTTCTTTTGAACTTTTTTCGGTCCGGACTTTTGGACCCCACTATGTTGGCCCTTTAATGGTAATTGCTGTCCCTTGGCAGTTGTTTTTATGAGTTTTAGACCTTTGTATGAATAGGATGACTGGTCCTTTTATGTGGTTCTGTTTCTCAATTTTAACAGTGTTTTTTGTTTTCTTTAGTTTGGGTCCTACCCCTACTATGTCTTAAGCCCCTACAGTTCGGGGACACCTACTGTGGAAAATGTTTATCAATCTACTTGAGATACGGAGTTGTTTTGACGTCGGATCAATCCAAATATACACATGTTTTTCCATAATGATGCAATGGATATATTTCTATCTATGTATACATGTGTTCTTGTGATGTTTCATTTCTGTATATGTATTCTCATTACTTATGCATGTATGCGTATTATCACATACATTATGTTGCATCGCTGTATATGTGGGGGTGAATATGTGAGAGTGGCCGCTTTCATTCTCCTCCCCGTCTCTCTAATACATTTTCTGCTTTCTTTATGTCCCCTCAATATTTAGTATTTATTCCTGCTGGGGTATTTTGCGACTTTCTTGTGGAACGCTCCTATAAGTGATTTCCCGTCCTTTTTACAACTGTGGGTAGTGTTGCCCTGTTCACTAATGGACGCTCTGGCGCCTTCCACCAAGACTTACCCGATGACGTATCAGAGGGAAGTCTCTACCTCCTGACGCGGCCGCGCCTGGCGTCCTTAGCAGCGGAGTTCCGGAAGTGCTGTGACGTCACAGGAAGCTTTCTTCCCTCCGGCTTCCGCTGCTGAGGATCCAGTGCGGCGCGTCTGGCTACACCCCGGTTTTTGCGATTTACCTAACGAGGGGGCGTTTGTTTATTGGGGCTGGACCCCCTATATAACATTCACTTTTGCACTATTTTTAGTCGTCCCCCGACGAAGCACACGGAGCGAAACACGTGTTGGGACGTTGGTCCCCACGTGCTATCCCGGCCCTCGGCGTCATATTCTCCTGGTAGGTGGCTCTGCCCTTGATTATTACTTGTCTTGGCTTCTTTTGCCGCTTTTACTCCTTTTGAGCTTTGTCTGCCTGGTGTTACTATGATATGTCTGCCGTTACTCAGTAGAGACTTGTTCTCCTGAATGTATGCCTGGGACACGTGGGGTTTTCCCCTCCAGCACCATTTCCCTTGGTCCTATATTTATCTATGTATGCCTATAATTGATCCCCTTACAGCATGTTTAATAAAGTAATTATATTTTCATAATATGGCTTGTGTGGGTATATTTGCTATCTGGCAAACTGAAAGACTCTTTCTTCTTTTTGGTATCATTCATTGGTAGAGTTGTTGCCATTTTAATCATTAAGTTGCCCTCTTTTGATTTATGACGTTGCTAATGAGGCCGGATGTGCATCACGAATTCTGTGACCCCAACGACATCTCGTTAGCGATGTCGTTTTGTGTAAAGTGGCCTTTATAGTTGTCCTGTGGACAGATTCTCCCCCTGAGCACTGGATCTCTGTTGCTTTTCATTTGACCACAGGCCTCTTGGCTGCTTCTCTATAATTAGTGCTCTCCTTGCTTGGGATGTCAGTTTAGGTAGACGGCCATGTCTTTGTCGTTTTGCAGTTGTGCTTTATGTGACAACCAAGCATCTGGAGATTTGTGTGAGGGGTGAACTGTTCTTAATTAGGCCACAAATATTGTGCCTTTGATTGGCAAAGTAAGAGAAGTTGGCCATTGTTTCATGTCAGACTGACCAGAGCCCTATTGTCTGTTAAATAATGATTGCCTCAGCCTCTTTGACTACATAAATCACAGGAAAATTATGAAGTCAGATTGAACTGAATCAATGAGAGAACAGCCATCTCACATCAATCCTATAAGACACAATAACCTGAAATGAAAACTGAGGGTATAAAAAGAGCTTTGCTCCTGTCACCACATTCATTTTGCAGGACATCAGCCTAAGATCCACATTTTCAGCTGGAGGATCACAGATGTGCTTCACTGCTCATTGGTGAGCCCACAATTGTGCCTGGAGAACCCAGGTTAGGATCATTCAGTTGACTGGCTACATATCTGTCTGTGCTCAGTCATCTTTCTAAGCTTGCTGCTATCTCCTCTCAGTGGGTGCTTGTTAAAACCAGGGTTCTGCTGACTGGGATAGTTAGCCCAGGAAGCCCCGAAGTCACAAAGATTCTAATCCCTCGCGAGCCAACAGATGGGTGAGACTCTGTCGCTTGTAGCACCTTGTAGCACCTTGTGTTCTTTCTGGAAATGTACAATACGTGTTTGCCTGTTGGTGAACAAATAAAATCTTACCAAGGTGTGGTTCCCTCACCCTGTGTTGTCTGAGTAGTGTCCTGCCCACAAGGAAGGAGTGTGGGAGTTCAGTGGGATGAGCCCTGGTCTGAGCGGTCTTTCTGAAGACAGCCAGGCCAGCGGATGACCGTACCCAATGACCCTCTTGTCTCCATACCATACTCCTGCCATTTTTGGATGATGGATTGAATAGTGCTTAGTGAGATGTTCAGAGCTTTGGCTATTTTTTTTTATAGCCAAACCCTGCTTTACTCTTTTCCACACCTTTATCCCTGACCTGTCTGGTGGGTTCCTTGATTTTCAAGATGCTGTTTGATCCCTAATGTTCTCAAACAAAACTTGTGAAATCTTCACAAAACAACTGTAGTTATACTGAGAAGAAATGATACAGGTGACACAATTTACTAATTATGTGACTTCGGGAGGCAATTGGTCACTTAGGGGCATCATACTACAAGGGACTGAATACAAATACACGTCACAATATTCATATTTATAGTTTTAAATATTTAGAAAATCATCTATCATTTCCTTTACACTTCACAAATACTTGTTACTTATTGCTGGTATATCACATAAAATCACAAAAAAAGGCATTTACATTTGTGGGTATGATGCTAAAATAAGTGGAAGCGTTTCGGGGGTGTGAATACCTTTATAAGGGGCAAAATTCCTTCATGACTAAAAATATTAGACTAGTTCCCTGGATCAATGTCCCATCACAAAATCTAGTACTGATAACCTGCAATAATATACGTTTTAATGAAGGCATCCAAGCCCGCCTTGAATTTTTGTAGTCTATCAACAATTATCACATCATGTGTCGGAGAGTTCCATATTCTCACTGCTCTTACAGTAGAGAATCCCCATCTGTGATTATGATTGATCCTCCTTGTCATCATTGCAGGCCTCAGTTGTAAAAAGCTAGTTAGAAATATCTCAGTAATGCCCCTGATATACTTGTAGATTGTAATAAAATCGCCCCGTAGCCATTGTGTTTCCAAACTAAATAACCCCAAGCTTGCTAACCTGTCCTCCTATTGCAATCCTTCCATTCCTGTAATGGTTGCTCTTCTCTGCACCCGCTCTAGTTCAGTTATGTCCTCCTCATTCACTGGAGCCCGAAATTGTGCAGAATATTGTAAGTGTGGCCGCACTAGTGACTTGTATAGAGGCAAAACTGTTCTTGTCCGGAGCATCTGTGCCTCGTTCACTGCATCCTATTATGTTATCTGCCTTGGCAGCAGCTTCCTGGCACTGGTTGGTTTTCTCGTCCTCCCGCACACCCACGTCTTTTTCAGTGTCATTATTATGCAGTAATTTTGCAAATATTTAAAAATAAAAGCAAGTTTAAAAATCAGCCCAAAAAATCTGGAAAGCTAAAAACCTGCAAACATACAAAAAAAAAAAACAAAAACAAAAAACCGAAACAAGCAAACCAATGAATATTATACAATAGTCACATGCCATATGTGACGCCCTGGACTAGCCAGGTAGTCACAGATAGGCCCTTGCATAACACCTGTCCCCTAAAAAGGTGTCATCAGCCAACCTTAAAACCCTAGTCACCTCTCTCAGGGCTTGATGGACACACAAGGGGGTGTGCCCAGGCGGTTGGACACGCCCACTGAGGAGTTCAGAGAGCCTGAGGCAGGAAAACAGAGCAGTTTAGTTTTGGAGTTCAGTCAGTCTAGTCCTGAAGTTCAAGTCTAGAGGCATGCTTGTGTGTCAGGTCTGCAACTCACTGACAGGGTAGGAGCCCTGGTACCTCTTGGCTAGGAGGCAGACAGTGGCCTCAGCCTGCAGGAGCCGGGAAGACGGCTCGGTGGAACCGTAAGGGACCGGGACAGGGTAGTGGCCCGCCACTACCGAACCGGGGAAACGACTGGAAACCGGAGCACAAAGGGGGGTACTCAGAGCCTGAAACGAGGTCCAGAAACTACTGGACTAAGTTAATTAACTGACTGAGGTCTGGACTTTAGGTCCTTTCCCACCCAAGTCCCGACTGAAAACAACAGCCCACCGAGGGGGGATAGAAAGCCACCGCTCAGTCATAGAGATCCCACGGGCCAGCGTCTGCGGGCACAGGGCTCTCCCGACATACACAAAGCTGGGGAGTGGACTCCAGTCGCGGAAGCGTAGGCAGTCAATAGCTACAGAACACGGTGCAGGAGAAAGGCAGAGACCACCAACCGGGTGGGGGACCAGATGCAGCCGGCACCGCCCACCATCATCTTGGTTTAACAGAGACTTGTGTGTGTCAATCACCGTGAGTACAACAGTCCCCTCGGGCCGTGCACCGCCCTGCACCGCCCCACACCAACACCTGCCTCCCCAACAGGTCCCGGGGCCATCACCCCTACCCACGGAGGGGTTAACACCTTGCTGCGCAACATCTCCCCCAGGTGCCCAGTAAACAGCAGCGGTGGTGCCCATCTTCACCACAACCCGTGGGTGGCGTCACGAACTTAACCAAACCACGGCCCCAGCCGTAAACCTACGTCCCCTCCAAAGCGCCAGTCCCCTTTCAGAGCGAAGTGACCCGGGGTCCGGAGGCGCTCGAGCCACCCACCGACGAGCCTGGATCCAAGCGTCTCGGCTGCAGCCGAGCGCGGGGCAGTACACATACATGACAAGTAAAAGCCGCTTCTTAATATTATTGGATCAAAAATCTTCATTTCGGTTCCTGCAGCCCAAAACCAGGAATTGTCTTCTCCTTCATGCCATATAAAGTCTACAGTAATTATATGACTGTACAGGATTCTTTATGATGTCACATCGTCATCTTCTCCCCATTCAGGTCCCTACAATATCGGCTCCTCTCAGTGGAGATCTTCTATACAAGAAAATTCTCCTGATTGCCCCATCAAGGATGGATATGGACAGGGACAAGATGGCGGAGAGGATATTACACCTCACCCTAGAGATCCTCTTCCGGCTTACTGGAGAGGTGAGAGATTCTGATGACGTCACATTACATCATTCTTATCTATGGGAATAAAGGCGGCGTGACATGCTACGATATGTCTGCCGATATGTCGTCGGGGTCACGGATTCTGTGACGCATATCCGGCAACGTTAGAGATATCGTAGCGTGTGACAGCTACGAACAAGTGTTAACGAGCAAAAATACTCACCTTATCGTTGCTCGTTGACACGTCGTTCATTTTCATAATGTCGTTCCTCCTTCTGTGCACCGGTTGTTCATCGTTCCCGGGGCAGCACACATCGCTCCTTGCGACACCGCGGAAACGATGAACTGCAGCTTACCTGTGTCCCGCCGGCAATGAGGAAGGGAGCAGGTGGGCGGAATGTTACATCCCGCTGATCTCCACCCATCCGCTTCTATTGGGCAGCCGCTGTGTGACGTCGCTGTGATGCCGAACGTCCCTCACCCTTCAGGAAGAGGATGTTCGCCGCCCACAGCGAGGTCGTGCGGGAGGTAAGTACATGTGACGGGAGTTAACGACTTTGTGCGCCACGGGCAACAAATTGCCTGTGACGCACAAATGATGGGGGCGGGTGCGATCGCATGATATATCGTCCCGTGTAAAGCAACCTTTACAGATGGACAGAACTGGAGAGGTGAGGACTCTGGAAATGTCTGTAGTGAGATTTATTACTGTGTCTCTCCATAACCAGGATTACACAGTAGTGAAGAAGACCTCTAGTGAGCGCTGTCAGGCCCCTGTGTCTGAGGGATGGGGAAGACCCCTGAGCCCAATCACGAGACCTCCACCTCACCCCCCGATACATGAGGACATCAATGACCAGAAGATCCTAGAACTCACCTACAAGATGATTGAGCTGCTGACTGGAGAGGTGACACTGCTGGGAATGCTGGGACATTATACAGTAACGCTATGAAGGGATCGGGGGTGACGGTATCATTGTATGTGTCAGGTTCCTATAAGGTGTCAGGACGTCACCGTCTATTTCTCCATGGAGGAGTGGGAGTATTTAGAAGGACACAAAGATCTGTGCAAGGACGTCATGATGGAGGTTCCCCAGCCCCTCACATCACCAGGTAATAGACAGGACTAAATACACACGGCCTATAATTATCTGTATGTAAGGAATGAATTCAGTCCCTGTATGTGTCTCCTCCAGTTCTATCCAGTAAGAGGACAACACCAGAGAGATGTCCTCGTCCTCTTCCCCCACAGGACTGTAACCAAGAAGATCCCGATGTTCCTCAGGATGTGTTTCCTCCAGCTCTATCCAGTAAGAGATATCTACTCATGTACTTTCTGCACTAATTTTGTGTTTACATTTTTAGGCTTTCTGCTGTTTTTTTTCAGCTGTATTTTCTTTGCTTCTGCTTCTTCTGCTGTTTGTTTCTAGTCCCTTCTCTATGTTGTTATGAAGGCAACTCAAAGACCTGCAGAGGGTTCATAAATGCCGTTTCCCTTAAAATAAGCCCTAGTTACAGGCAGGTCCAGCGTTCGGAAGAGTCAAACTGTGCAATTTCTCAGGAATTCCACTTTCTTACGGACCTCATCAGTTGCATTCGGAAGTTGATTGTTTAAGCAGAGGTTTATCTAGGCTTTCCAGTACCCGGGGCAAGAATTCAGTTTGGCGCCCCCCCCACCAAGCAATTTGGGTGGTCGTCATGTGACCAATCACTCATATGTGATTTGCATACACAGTCATGTGGTAACGACTTTCTCTTAATAATTCTCTCAATGTTCAATGAGAAACGTATGAAGAAAAGCTAATTGTCACATGCAAGTATGAAAATCACTTATGAGTGGAGTGGCCATGTGCTGACAAGCGAGCAGAGCTGAATTGTGACAGTGGGTATATTACACGCTGTTAGAACTGAGGATACTACACTGCTTAATTTTGTAATTAAAGGGATTGTCCAGATTAGAGATGAAAATCTGCAGTGACTATTCGCGACTTCAGGCTTCTGAATTCTTACAATGCATGCTTTGCACACTTTTAGGATTCTGCGATGCCAGTGACGAGAGTGGACGATCATGTGAGCACAAGTATGAGATTTGTATACTTGTGGCCACATTCTGATTTGATGTGTCCGGCCTCAGTCAAACCATTTTCATTGAGCATGTCGGTTCAGCACGTGACCACATCCGTGTAAATCGCATACTTGCAGCTTCGTGACCTCCCTCTTTCACCACCGGCACCAGAGAATCCTGACAGCGTGCAGTGTGCACACTGTGAGAATTCTTAAGTCTGCAGTCACATAGAGTGACACACAGAGTGACTGCAGGCTCATCACAAACTTGGACAACCCCTTTAATGCTCCTAACATAAATAAAAACATAGTAACCCTTAACTTGACAGACGTCACAAGCCTTTATTAAAAAGATTGTCCACTACTTTAACACTGAAGGCCTTTCCTTAGGATAGGTCACCAATGTCTGATTGTTCAGGATCCGGCACCTGGCACCCCCGACAATCGCCTGTTCTAGTTGTCGTGCCGGTGGTGGCCAGAAGTGCTCAGTTCTGGATCTGCTCCATCTTCTGATAGTGGCACCAGATTCCCATTAAAATCAATGAGGCGGATGTGCAGTACCCGGCCGCGGACACTATCAGAGGACGAAGCAGATCCAGAAATAAACATTTGCGGCCACCTGCACCAAGAACAATTGATAAGCGGGGGTCCTATTGTGCTCCCATCAGAAGCAATGCGCAAGTGGCACCGAGGCCTAATGATGGGACACAGTCAGTATCACAAATAAACATTTACATTCAGGTACCTTTATAGAGGACGTTGTCTCTGAGTCGTTTCTTTCTATTCACCTTGTCCTGACGCCATGATGACTTTTCACATTCACATCTCGTCTCTGCAGATTTTCTCCGGTCTTCTGTAACACATCCCATAACGATGCCCCTGAAAATAGCAGAATAATTATAATACTTGTATTTAAAAATATCTGCCCTACACTGTGCCCCAGAATAAATAATGACCCCTCACAGTATTCTCTGCACAAAATATGACCCACACACTGTCCCTCTTATGGTACATGCCCCACACACTGCCCTCTCCTTTCCATACTACTCTTCACACTGTGCTCTCACTGTGTCACCCTATACTGCCCAGTCTTTATACTGTGCCCTCTCATCCCACCCCCTCCTCGCTATGGCTTCACACTGTCCTCCAATTCTGCCCTCTCTCCATACCACCCCCTCCACTACCCAGTCTATATTCTGTGCCCCCTCACATTTTTCTCAATCCTTAGTGTCTAGTCACTACCTCCTGTGTGTCCATATACTTTTCCCCTCACTCCCATCCTGCCCACTTGCTCCTCATACCATGTCACTCTTTATTATGTGTCCTCAAAATTTCTTTCCCATTTGCTCCCCATACCATGTCTGTATACATCAACCCTCCCTCTCCCCATACATCACCCTGCATCCTCCCTCTCCCTATACATCACCCTGCATCCTCCCTCTCCCCATACATCACCCTGCATCCTCCCCATACATCACCCTGCATCCTCCCTCTCCCCATACATCACCCTGCATCCTCCCCCTCCCCATACATCACCCTGCATCCTCCCCCTCCCCATACATCACCCTGCATCCTCCCCCTCCCCATACATCACCCTGCATCCTCCCCCTCCCCATACATCACCCTGCATCCTCCCCCTCCCCATACATCACCCTGCATCCTCCCCCTCCCCATACATCACCCTGCATCCTCCCCCTCCCCATACATCACCCTGCATCCTCCCCCTCCCCATACATCACCCTGCATCCTCCCCCTCCCCATACATCACCCTGCATCCTCCCCCTCCCCATAAATCACCCTGCATCCTCCCCCTCTATCGCCCCTCATCATTTCTCTCCCCATAATCACCCCTCATCATTTCTCTCCCCATAATCACCCCTCATCATTTCTCTCCCCATATTGTGTCCAAAGATGTTTCCATCCCCCATCCTCTCTTTCCACCATACTGTGTCCAAAGATAGTATCCTCTCACCCCTACTGTGTCTAGATACTGCTCCCTTCCCATCATCACTCCTCCATGCTGTGTCTTTAGATACTGCCCCCTCCCCATCATCACTCCTCCATGCTGTGTCTTTAGATACTGCCCCCTCCCCATCATCACTCCTCCATGCTGTGTCTTTAGATACTGCCCCCTCCCCATCATCACTCCTCCATGCTGTGTGTGTAGATACTCCCCTACCCCCCCTCTATACCCTCATACTGTGTCCACTAATAGTTCCCTCTCCCCACCCTCTGCCCCCCCCCATTCCGTGTGCATAGCTACCTCCCCCTCACCCCATAATGTTCCTTCTTCGCGTCTTCAGCTCCACACTGGAGCACTAAACAGCGCTTTCTGCCGCCTCCGCGCTGTGGCCATGACTTCCGGGTCAGCAGTGTGATCAGCTGACCAGATCACATGACCGCCGTCGCTCTGACCCGGAAGTCAGCACCGGCATCACCGCTCCAATTGTCCTCGCGTCTGACAGATGCAAGGACAATTGATTAGTGGGAGCCGCGCGCTGCAGATTCTATGAGTGCGGCTGTCAGCGTGACAGCCGCGCTCAGAGAGTGGCGGCTCCCACTGCAGAGCGGCAACCGCAGCCTCCGGGGAGACTTTACACTGCCGCATCAGGCAGCCCGACAGCGCCCCCTCACAGCTGCGCCCGGGGCACATGCCTCGCCAGCCCCCCCTAGATATGGCCCTGGTTTAAGGACCTTTGATGAAGTCATATGACGTGATGTAACCAAAGGTCTCTTAATTGCAGGAATCTAAAAGAACTGAACAGGACACAGGCTGGCATGCCGGACTCTTATTAGGGGAAAGAGAGTGCAAACTGGGCAATTTAACAGGGCCCCCATTCTCCTAGCGGCCCCAGTGTTTATATATCGATTATAGGACTGCTTAAGAACCTTTTTGACATCAAAAAAGTTACAGCCGCACACTGAAATACCAAATTTTTAAAACTACCAAAAAATATCTAATAAAATTATTGCTGTAGAGAATGTGAACTACTGGCAAACTACCCTGGAAGGATTGGAGACACCTAAAGAAGGACATTTGACACCTAGACCTTGATTCTTCAAAGCAATAATGCCAGAATTCTGTCAGAAATCACTTTTCAATCAATTTTTTTGTGCAACAGAGTTGTGAAAAAAGATAGTGTGACTAAATCCTCATGGCGCACTGTGCTGACATCACTCGCATGTCCTTCAGCTCCCAGCAGTACAAGCAGACATGGCCTCGCCACCGCGAAGAAGCTGACGTGACTGTGATCGGAGGAGGCCTAATGGGTGTCAGGATAGCGCAGGTAGCTGTAGCAAATGGAAACACTTTTGTTTTAGTGGACCAGACTGATGGCATCTTGAAAAAGTCTGCAAAAAGTATTGAAGACAGCTTGAAAAGGGTCACTAAGAAGATGTTTGCAGACAAGCCTGAGGCTGCTGCACAGTTCATCAGCAAAACACTCTCAAACTACATCCCAAGCACAGACCCAGCGGCCATGGTGCACAGCAATGATCTGGTGGTGGAAGCCATAATAGAAAACATGGAAGTGGAAAAACGCACTAATCAAGACACTGGACAAATTTGCACCAGAACACACCATATTTGCCAGCAACACATTCTTATTGGCAATAACTGACATGGCCAACTCCACAACTATGCAGGATCGGTTTGCAGGGCTGCATTTCTTTATTCCAATACCAATGATGAAGCTGGTGGAGGTCATTAAAACACCAATGACTAGCCAAACGACTTCTGACTCTCTCATGGACTTCAGTAAAACCGTAGGAAAGATGCCTGTGTCATGTAAGGACACCCCAGGATTCATTGTTAACCGTCTTCTGGTACCATACCTAATGGAATTCGTGCATCTTCATGAAAGAGGTCATGCATCTAAAGCCTGCTTTACATGTTACGATTAAGCATAAGATATCGTATGCGATCGTAACCGCCCCCATCGTATGTGCGGCACGTTCAATTTGTTGAATGCGTCGTACAATTTTTTCTCCCATCACACGTACTTACCCTTCCATACGACCTCGATGTGGGCGGCAAACGTCCACTTCCTGGAGTGGGAGGGACGTTCGGCGTCACATCGACGTCACGCGGCAGCCGGCCAATAGAAGCGGAGGGGCGGAGATGAGCGGGACGTAAACATCCCGCCCACCTCCTTCCTTCCGCATTGCCGGCAAGAGCCGCGGGACGCAGGTAAGATCTGTTCATCGTTCCCGCGGTGTCACACACAGCGATGTGTGCTGCCTCGGGAACATTGAACAACCTCACGTTCAATTTTTAGGAATTGAACGAGGTGCGTGCGATGAACGTTTTAACGTTCAATCGCAATCGCACGGAGGTATCACACGCTACATTGTAACTTATAATGCCGGATGTGCGTCACTTACGACGTGACCCCGCCGACACATCGTAAAATATATTGTAGCGTGTAAAGCCCGCTTAAGGAAGACATGGATGTTGCAATGAAATTGGAAGCCCGTTACCCAATGGGTCCTTTTGAGCTTTTGGTTTAAGTTGGTCTTGATATTAGTAAAGACATGATTGATGGTTGGTACCAGATAGAACCTGAAAATCCCCTTTTTGTCTCCAGTGAATTGCACAATAAGCTTGGAAAGAAGACCGGGGAAGGATTTTATAAAGACAGATGGTTGGCCTGGCTGCACTGCAGAGATATATTTTCATAGTCTCTTGTTTGCTTTGATTACGATGACCGTTGTTTTTTTTTACATTGCACGGTTTTCTCAGCACTTATTAAAACTCTAGCGCCTTACAGTCATGATTCTCTATTTCATCAACATCCTTTTGTTTCGCTGATTCCATACATTGATACGTCATAGCCATTCTACAGTCAATAATAAATGAATGTACAAAAAATAAATTGTGCAACTTTTGGAGGTTTCACGCCAATTTTAACCAGCTTTGCCAAATTGGACAGAGCTTGGCCAGAAGAAGGGTGTGATGCCACCGCTTCTCTAATTCATAACAAACTGCGACGTTCCCTATACCAGAAATCTCACACCAGTCCCTGAAGTCATTTGTCAGTGTATATCGCTGGTCTTGATGAATTGGAGCCCTAATGTTTATCTGCACAGACAGCAAGACCCTGCTACCTACTTTGGTTACAAAGCCTAAGGATAGGCCATCAATGTTAGTCCCGGACAAGCCCATTAAATATTTGGCATCTGTCTCTATTTTATTTTCGTCTTAGAAAAAAACCTTTTTGAAATTGTCTATGTTGTGGATCAATGTCACAACGAGATGCTTGCAGGCATCGCCAACTGTCATGGCAGCATCAGGATCTGTGGAAATTACAGATTCTGGCACTCTGCTTGCTAACATCTCTGATGTCTGTGAGCAACGCAGGGAGATGCAGGTGTCGAACCACATAATTAGTAAGACTAGCAAGAGTTATACTCTACTGGGCTCCTTGTTAATGTCTTTGATCACATGCTGTAGTGGAGTCAGTATCATTTGCTCCCCTTCTGTATATGCTGGCTGGACTATTCCATTAATGCCAGCTATAGTTTACCTAAACAGGTGTGGTGAGGTGTTGTGATACAAACTATTGGTTGTTGTGCATTATTGCTGTGAGCAGTTGTGGTATTAACCTTTGTTGTCTTTTTGTTTCTGCCTTCCTGCTCTTACTTTTCTCCTTGGTCTCTCACTGTTTATTTCTGTGAGTTTGCAGTGTGTCTGAATTTTGGTTTTCCTGTCGGTCTTAATCTGTATTTCCATCATACTCCTGCCCCTTCCTTCCACGTTCAGGGGTAATCCAGAGGTTAGGGATAGCCTAAGGTCTCCTAGCATGAGGGAAAGTATAGCAGCCCCCTGTCCCTCATTATTCTACAGTCACATTGCGACATTTAATCAGATTATTTACTGTAGCACATTCCAGAGAACTGGTGCTAGGAATGGGAGATCCGAATTAACAAAGATGTAACTCTTAGATCTCGAAATTGGAAAACAGATTCAGAATAATTTGTTTCCTAATTTAATTTCTTATGTTATAGTTTAAAAAAATAAATCTACTTTCAAAATTATATCATAAAAAATAATAACATTGTGTTTATTTTTAGCCGATGACTATATCAGGAGTTCAGATGGAAATCTAATATCTTCAGAATTTAAAACAGATGATGAAAGTGTCACACATGATACATATGAAGAGCATGCTGCTGTCCCAGATATACCTCCAGTCCTTCCTTGGAAAGCGCTATCATCTGATCTTTTCAAACAAGTCCAAAATTCCAATTTATCACAGAATTGTAAGCAAAATAAAAGTTACAGAAGGCATGTGGAACGTGAAAAGGCTCCTACAAGGGAGAAGCCATTTTCATGTTCAGAGTGTGGGAAATGTTTTATTCGGAAATCAGACCTTGTTAGACATCAGAAAATTCACACAGGGGAGAAGCCATTTTCATGTTCAGAGTGTGGGAAATGTTTTAGTCAGAAAATATCCCTTGTTACACATCAGAAACTTCACACAGGGGAGAAGCCATTTTCATGTTCAGAATGTGGGAAATGTTTTAATTGGAAATCACAACTTCTTGAGCATCAAAGTTGTCACACCGGGGAGAAGCCATTTTCATGTTCAGAGTGTGGGAAATGTTTTAATAGGAAATCAGGTCTTGTTTGGCATCAAAGATCTCACACGGGGGAGAAACCATTTTCATGTTCAGAGTGTGGGAAATGTTTTATTCAGAAATCGGACCTTGTTAGACATCAAAAAAATCACACAGGGGAGAAGCCATTTTTATGTTCAGAGTGTGGGAAATGTTTTATTCAGAAATCACACCTTGTTAGACATCAGAAACATCACACAGGGGAGAAGCCATTTTCATGTTCAGAGTGTGGGAAATGTTTTATTCACAAAATAAGCCTTATTAAACATCAGACAATTCACACATTGGAGAAGCCATTTTCATGTTCAGAATGTGGGAAATGTTTTAATTGGAAATCACAACTTCTTAAGCATCAAAGATGTCACACCGAGGAGAAGCCATTTTCATGTTCAGAGTGTGGGAAATGTTTTATTTGGAAATCAGACCTTGTTAGACATCAAAAAAATCACACAGGGGAGAAGCCATTTTCATGTTCAGAGTGTGGGAAATGTTTTATTCACAAAATAAGCTTTATTAAACATCAGAAAATTCACACAGGGGAGAAACCATTTTCATGTTCAGAGTGTGGGAAATGTTTTATTCAGAAATCACACCTCGTTAGACATCAAAAAAATCACACAGGGGAGAAGCCATTTTCATGTTCAGAGTGTGGGAAATGTTTTATTCAGAAATCACACCTTGTTGTTCATCAAAGATATCACACAGGGGAGAAGCCATTTTCATGCCCAGAATGTGGTAAATGTTTTACTAAGAAATCAGGTCTTGTTTACCATCAAAAATATCACACAAAATAAACCATTTTTATGTTCTGAAGGTGGAAAATGTTATTCTCAGAAATCAGATCTAGTTAAACATGTGAAGAAGCCGCACAGGGAAGGAACCTTTTTCATGTTGTGTATAATTGAAATGTATAACTGGTAAATCAAGTCTTTGCGACCATCAGAAAACCAACAGAGAGGAGCAGCCATTCTTGCTTTCAGAATTTGGCAAATGTTTTTTTCATTAATCAGGTCCTGTTGTCAGATGAGTCACACAAGAGAAGCCATCATAATGTACCATAATTCAAAGAGTTTATCCAAAACTCGGCTACAATTGATCAAGTAAGAATTGGTGAGGGAAAGAAAAATGTTCTCTCTTTTTAAACTTATCATATTTTTCGGACCATAAGACACACCTAGGTTTTGAAGGAGAAAAATAGGGAAAAAGATTGAAGGAAAAATGTGGTCATGACACACTGTTCTGGGGGAATCTGCTGCTGACACTGTTACAGGGGTAATATCCCGTAGTTTCTAGTGCAATGTGTTTGATGACTTTCCCTTTAAATAGTGCTTATCACAAATCTGTGGCTGCCTTTATTATTTACTTAAACAGTGAAGAGCCGCAGATTAGTGAATTTTTTAAATATAATCCAGTACCAAAACTTTTGGAAGTGTCCCTAATGTCCCCGAAAAGGAACTTCCAGGTTGTGAGATCCCACAACCCTCAGTGATCACTGATAGCGTGACCTCTACGACCCCAGCTGCGGCATCCTTCTTAAGCAGTTCAGTAAAACCTTAAAAAAGTAAGTGACCACGCTGGATTAGTTGAGAGAGCAATTTCTCATGCTTAAAGCAGCTGCATAGATTTGTGGGATCCCGCTCTGCATACTAAGATCCCACAAAATGAAAATTCGAGCTCCACTTTGCTAGTAAGTTGGGTATTTCGAGAGCCTTTATGAACATTTGAGAAAGGTTTTGATACTAGATTATATTTAGATAATTCACTAATCTCAATTTACCCACTGCTTTATTTACTAAAAGCGCAGCCCCAGATTGGAGATAGGAACTCTGAAGTACAGTCATATGAAAAAGGTTGGGCACCCCTATTAATGTTAACCTTTTTTCTTTAATAACAATTTGGGTTTTTGCAACAGCTATTTTTAGTTTCATATATCTAATAACTGATGGACTGAGTAATATTTCTGGATTGAAATGAGGTTTATTGTACTAACAGAACATGTGCAATCCGAATTTAAACAAAATTTGACCGGTGCAAAAGTATGGGCACCCTTATCAATTTCTTGTTTTGAACACTCCTAACTACTTTTTACTGACTTACTAAAGCACTAAATTGGTTTTGTAACCTCATTGAGCTTTGAACTTCATAGGCAGGTGTATCCAATCATGAGAAAAGGTATTTAAGGTGGCCACTTGCAAGTTGTTCTCCTATTTGAATCTCCTATGAAGAGTGGCATCATGGGCTCCTCAAAAAAACTCTCAAATGATCTGAAAACAAAGATTATTCAACATAGTTGTTCAGGGGAAGGATACAAAAAGTTGTCTCAGAGATTTAAACTGTCAGTTTCCACTGTGAGGAACATAGTAAGGAAATGGAAGAACACAGGTACAGTTCTTGTTAAGCCCAGAAGTGGCAGGCCAAGAAAAATATCAGAAAGGCAGAGAAGAATGGTGAGAACAGTCAAGGACAATCCACAGATCACCTCCAAAGACCTGTGGCATCATCTTGCTGCAGATGGTGTCAATGTGCATCTGTCAACAATATAGCGCACTTTGCACAAGGAGAAGCTGTATGGGAGAGTGATGCAAAAGAAGCCATTTCTGCAAGCACGCCACAAACAGAGTCGCCTGAGGTATGCAAAAGCACATTTGGACAAGCCAGTTACATTTTGCAAGAAGGTCCTGTGGACTGATGAAACAAAGATTGAGTTGTTTGGTCATACAAAAAGGCATTATGCATGGAGGCAAAAAAACACGGCATTCCAAGAAAAGCACTTGCTACCCACAGTAAAATTTGCTGGAGGTTCCATCATGCTTTGGGGCTGTGTGGCCAATGCCGGCCCCCTGGGAATCTTGTTAAAGTTGAGGGACGCATGGATTCAACTCAGTATCAGCAGATTCTTGACAATAATGTGCAAGAATCAGTGACGAAGTTGAAGTTACGCAGGGGATGGATATTTCAGCAAGACAATGATCCAAAACACCGCTCTAAATCTACTCAGGCATTCATGCAGAGGAACAATTACAATGTTCTGGAATGACCATCCCAGTCCCCAGACTTGAAAATCATGGAAAATCTGTGGGATGCTTTGAAGCGTGCTGTCCATGCTCGGCGACCATCAAACTTAACTGAACTGGAATTGTTTTGTAAACAGGAATGGTCAAATATACTTTCATCCAGGAACTCATTAAAAGCTACAGGAAGCGACTAGAGGCTGTGATTTTTGCAAAAGGAGGATCTACAAAACATTAATGTCACTTTTATGTTGAGGTGCCCATACTTTTGCACCGGTCAAATTTTGCTTAAATGCGGATTGCACATTTTCTGTTAGTACAATAAACCTCATTTCAATCCAGAAATATTACTCAGTCTATCATTTATTAGATATATGAAACTGAAATAGCTGCTGCAAAAACCCAAGTTATTATAAAGAAAAATGGTTAACATTAATAGGGGTGCCCAAACTTTTTCATATGACTGTATATCACATTGTATATAATTGCATTTCAAAACTTGTATATTCTTCATGCCTGTCTTTCTCTATTGTTTAGATGTGATGATTTTTCCTCAGAACCTCTGGAGTTGAGGCAGAGCTGTAGGCATTTGTTACGTCCGGGTGGTGGAAACACTGGACCATACACCGGGTTCCCCTGGTGAGGCAGCCAGACCGGTCACCCCGCCAGAGGGCCTTGATGCACGGCAGCCGAAGCACTATTGGTAGCAAGACAGTCCGTATGAGAGCTGGAAAGTAGATGTCGCTGGGAACACAGAGTTCTAGACGATAGTCCGGGTGACGAGGCTCAGGGTCGGAGGCCGGGTTGTAGGATCAGGCGGAATCCGGAACCTGCTGAGTGAGAGGACGGGTCACCAAACGGAGCCAGGGACTGGAGACTGGCGAAGCTGAAGAGGTGGTGGAACATCCGCCAAAGTCACCGTCAGGAGTACTGGCGCGGACGTGGTCAGGACCGGCTGGCGTGGCAGGACAGGCTCTGCGAGACAGACAGGGGTTAATACTGGACACAGCAATACGGGGACCTGAACTCCTAGCTTACTAAACATGTAGAACAGGCCCCGCCCACCAGGAAAGAGAATCCTAATATACCCTGTACCTGTCTATGCAATTTCCTGTTTCTAGGTGCTGGCCCTTTAAGAGAGGGTCAATGACCGTGCGCGCGCCCTAATGCGCATGCGCGAGGCCCGTGTGCCAGAAGCCAGTACAGGGAGCGGTGCAGAGGAAGCAGGAGTGCCCGGCTGTGAGTCCCGCGTCGCAGAGGGGCGCCGGGAGCGGGGAGCAGGACACATGGAGGGTGCAGGCGAGGAAGAGGAAGCCGGGACCGGAGCGGTGAGAAGGGAACGCCGTCGGGAACCGGAGAGCGGGGCACGGGAACCGGGGACCGGGCCACGGGGACCGGAGAGCGTGACAGTACCCCCTCCCCCACGCCCACCTCCCTGCAACCGGGACAGGAAGGCACGTATCAGAGAAGTGCCAACATTCGCCCGGGGCTCCCAGGACCTATCCTCGGGACCATAACCCGCCCAGTCCACCAGGAAGAATTGGCGACCTCGCACGGTCTTCATGGCCACGATATCCCTTACCGCATAGATATCGTCGTCAGCGATGGGAGGAGGAGAAGTACCGAGACCAGCGGAGAAGGGACCAAGGACAACAGGCTTGAGCAAGGAGACATGGAAGGAGTTGGGTATCCGCATCGTGGCCGAGAGCTGCAGCTTGTAGGAGACAGCGTTAATCTTGCTGATGACTTTAAACGGCCCGATGTAACGAGGACCCAACTTGTACGATGGTAACTTCAGTCGGACATATTTAGATGCAAGCCAGACCAGATCACCTGGGGAAAAACACGGGGGAGCCAGGCGCCTCTTGTCCGCATGTCTCGTCATCTGCAAGGAAGCACGCTCTAGGGAAGTCTTGACTGAGTTCCATATAGCTGAGAAGTCCCGGACCAGGGCATCTGCAGCGGGGACATCTGAAGCCGAGGATACTGGCAACGGGACAGAAGGCTGAAGTCCGTAAACGACCTGGAAGGGAGAGCTGGAGGTGGACTCGCTGATGTGCTGGTTACGGGAGAATTCAGCCCAAGGAAGGAGCGTGGACCAATCGTCGTGATGGATGTTGACGTAGTGGCGCAGGAAGGAGGTCAGGATCTGATTGACCCGTTCCACTTGGCCATTCGACTGATGGTGGTAGGCCGAAGAAAAGTCCAAGGTTACTCTCAGATGTTTGCAGAGAGCCCTCCAGAAGCACGAGGTAAACTGAGTTCCTCTGTCGGACACAATGTGTGTAGGAAAGCCATGCAATCGGAATATGTGTTGTATGAAGGAGTCAGCGAGCTCCTGGGCAGAGGCTAGCCCGGCCATGGGAACAAAGTGAGCCATCTTTGAGAAACGGTCCACCACAACCCATATGACCGTGTGTCCGGGGGACAAGGGTAAGTCCGTAATAAAGTCCATTGCAATGTGTTGCCACGGAACGGAAGGAATGGGCAGAGGCAGAAGACGTCCATATGGCAGGTGCTTGGGTGTCTTGTTCCGGGCACAAGATGGACAGGCTGAGACGAAGGTTGCGACGTCTTTACGGAGGGACAGCCACCAATAGTGACGGACAATCGTACTCCAAGTCTTCTTCTGACCAGCATGGCCGGCGATTTTTGAGGCATGACCCCAGTGTAGGACTCTTTGTTTGTCAGTATTTGAAACAGAGGTTTTCCCAGGGGGAATCTGAGCCAGAGTGACAGAAGCCAGCGGAATAACTTTACTGGGGCTGATGATGGGCTGGAACGTCTCCTCCTCCTGCTCTACGGGCACGGAGGACCTAGACAAGGCGTCTGCCCACACGTTCTTATCCGCGGGCCGAAAATGGAGTTGGAAATCAAATCGAGCAAAAAACAAGGACCAGCGGGCTTGTCGCGGGTTCAGTCTTTGGGCTGACCGTAGGTACTCCAGATTCTTGTGGTCCGTGTAGATGATCACAGGGTATACTGCTCCCTCCAGGAGGTAGCGGCATTCCTCCAAGGTCAGCTTGATGGTCAGTAGCTCTCGATCACCGATGGTGTAGTTGCGTTTGGGTGCCGAGAAGCTCTTGGAGAAGAATCCGCAAGTGACCATCATCCCGGTGGAGGATTTCTGCATTAACACTGCCCCGGCCCCTGAGGAGGAGGCATCCACCTCCAAGGTGAACTGTCGGTTCAATTCAGGGCGATGGAGAACCAGGGAAGAAGCAAACGCCTGTTTTAAAGAGCAGAACGCGGCATCGGCCGCAGGTGGCCAGTCCTTAAGATTAGCTCCCTTCTTAGTCAAGGCAGAGAGAGGCGCAGTCAGGGCAGAGAAGTGCGGGATGAATTGACGATAATAGTTTGCAAAGCCGAGGAAGCGTTGGATGGCCTTCAGTCCGGAAGGAGGAGGCCAGTTGAGGATGGAAGACACTTTCTCTGGGTCCATCTGCAGGCCAGTATCAGAGATTACATAACCCAGGAAGGGAAGAGACGACTTTTCAAAAACGCACTTCTCGTACTTGGCGTACAGGCGGTTCTCTCTAAGCCTTTGGAGTACTAGCTGCACGTTCTCTCTGTGGGTCTGTAGGTCCGGAGAGAAGACCAGGACGTCGTCCAGATACACCACGACACAGACATAGAGGAGGTCTCTGAACACGTCGTTCACCAGTTCCTGAAAGACTGCCGGAGCATTACACAGACCAAAGGGCATGACACAATACTCGTAGTGCCCATCCCGAGTGTTGAATGCGGTCTTCCATTCGTCTCCAGAGCGAATGCGAACCAGGTTATAGGCCCCACGGAGATCCAACTTGGTGAATACACGAGCTCCTCGGAGCCGATCGAATAGTTCAGGGATGAGTGGCAAAGGGTATTTATTTTTCACGGTGATCTGGTTTAATCCCCTGTAGTCAATGCAGGGGCGCAGATCACCTTCCTTCTTCTTGACGAAGAAAAACCCTGCTCCGGCAGGGGACGAAGATCTCCGAATGAACCCCTTTGCCAGGCTCTCGGTGATATAGGCAGACATGGCCCGTGTTTCAGCAGGGGACAAGGGGTATATCCTTCCTCTAAGAGGCGTAGTTCCCGGCAGTAAGTCTATGGCACAGTCGTAGGGACGATGAGGCGGTAGTATCTCTGACTCCTTTTTATCAAACACGTCCGTGAAGGACCAGTAGGCGGAAGGCAGTCCTGGTAGGGACTCTGGAACCGGAGGTCGTCGGATTGGCTGTATGGATTTCAGGCATCTCTCTTGACACGAGGAGCCCCATCGGGTAATTTCACCTGTACTCCAGCTGACCGACGGTTCGTGTGCCCGTAACCATGGAAGTCCCAGCAGGATCTGATGAGACATGCGCGGGAGGACGTAGAAGGTGACCTTCTCGGTGTGCAGGGCACCGATCCGTAATTCCATAGGCCTGGTGATCAACGAGACGGTGTCAGAGAGGGGTCTCCCATCTACAGAGGCGATCACCAGCGGTTTTTCTAGTGGGAGAACAGGCACCTGGTACTTATCCACCGTAGCCTGCTGGATGAAGTTGCCTGCTGCTCCGGAATCGAGATACGCCTCTGCCGTGAACCGGTTCTCTTCTGTAGTCACTTGAACAGTCCATGTAACGGAGTCTGAGAGAGTCCCAGCACCTAGGGTGGCCTCTCCTACCAAACCTAGGCTTTGGAGTTTCCCGGCTTCTCGGGACAGGAGCGTAGCAGGTGTGTGCTATCTCCGCAGTAGAAGCAGAGACCCTTTGCTAGTCGTTCTGCTCTGCGTTGCTCAGACTGCCTCAGGCGGTCAATCTGCATGGGCTCGTGGGCAGAAGCGCCAGATGACGCCGACTGGGGAGCGATGGACTTCAGTGGTGGGGAGGAGTGCCGTATCGGACGCCTCTCGCGGGACACCTCTTTGGATCGTTCCTGAAAGCGAAGATCCACTCGGGTCGCTAGAGCGATCAGGGCATCCAGGGTGGAAGGCACGTCACGACCAGCCAGCTTATCCTTAATACGGCCCGAGAGTCCCTCCCAGAAGGCGGCGGTTAGGGCCTCATTGTTCCACCCTAATTCTGAGGCCAAGGTGCGGAAGCGGATAGCATATTGGCCCACCGTCAAAGTCCCCTGACGTAGCCTGAGGAGCGATGAGGCGGATGCGGAGGCGCGTCCGGGCTCGTCAAAGGTAATACGAAAAGCCTGCAGGAACTCCTGGATGTTGGTGGTTACCGGATCCTCCTTTTCCCACAAGGGGTTCATCCAGGCCAGTGCCTCTCCCTCTAGATGGGACATCACGAACGCGACCTTGGCTTGGTCGGAGGCAAAAAGGTGCGGCAGCAGCTTGAAATGGAGGGAGCACTGATTTATGAATCCCCTGCAGGTCTTGGGATCTCCAGCGTACCGGGGTGGTGAGGCCAAACGGAGTTTGGAAGTATCCGAGGAGGCTGCCACGGGAGCTGCGGACGTGGATTGAGTCGCCAGAGACGTGGCAGTCGTATTCAGGCGGGTGTCCACGGATGTCATGAAGGCCAACATACGGGATTGGGTCTCACGTTGTCGTCCGAGTTCCTGCTGTAATCCAGCCAGCTGGGTTGCTAGTGCATCGGCGGGATCCGTGGCCTGTTCTAGCTGTTACGTCCGGGTGGTGGAAACACTGGACCTTACACCGGGTTCCCCTGGTGAGGCAGCCAGACCGGTCACCCCGCCAGAGGACCTTGATGCACGGCAGCCGAAGCACTATTGGTAGCAAGACAGTCCGTATGAGAGCTGGAAAGTAGATGTCTCTGGGAACACAGAGTTCTAGACGGTAGTCCGGGTGACGAGGCTCAGGGTCCGAGGCCAGGTTGTAGGATCAGGCGGAATCCGGAACCTGCTGAGTGAGAGGACGGGTCACCAAATGGAGCCAGGGACTGCTGAAGAGGTGGTGGAACATCCGCCAAAGTCACCGTCAGGAGTACTGGAGCGGACGTGGTCAGGACCGGCTGGCGTGGCAGGACAGGCTCTGCGAGACAGACAGGGGTTAATACTGGACACAGCAATACGGGGACCTGAACTCCTAGCTTACTAAACACGTAGAACAGGCCCCGCCCACCAGGAAAGAGAATCCTAATATACCCTGTACCTGTCTATGCAATTTCCTGTTTCTAGGTGCTGGCCCTTTAAGAGAGGGTCAATGACCGCGCGCGCGCCCTAATGCGCATGCGCGAGGCCCGTATGCCAGAAGCCAGTACAGGGAGCGGTGCAGAGGAAGCATGAGTGCCCGACTGTGAGTCCCGCGTCGCAGAGGGGCGCCGGGAGCGGGGAGCAGGACACATGGAGGGTGCAGGCGAGGAAGAGGAAGCCGGGACCGGAGCGGTAAGCAGGGAACGCCGTCGGGAACCGGAGAGCGGAGCACGGGGAGCGGGCCACGGGGACCGGAGAGCGTGACAGCATTTCACACAAAAATAGTGAGGGGATGTCACGGCCGGCTGACAATCCAGTGGCAGAAGTGTTGGAAAATCCCAGAAATTTGCAGCACTTGTTGTTATCTGACAGTTCTCTGTTTCTGCAGCAGTGGACTCCATGACTCTGGGGAAACTGTCAGTTTTTCCTCTGTTGTCAGCCTCTGACTTCCTTTATAAACTTCACCCTGGGGTGCTTTGGGTGAAGTTTATAGTTATTCCTGGCTGTGGCTTGCAGAGGTCGTCTCCTCCTGTTGTTCCAGAGACTTCTGTGGTAGCTGATCCTCAGTCCTAAGATGAGTGTTTGACTTTTGCTATGTACCTGGGCTCAGGTGGTAGCAATTGTATTTCCTCTGTATTGTTTCCATTTGTCTCCTTTAGCGTTAGTGGTGTTGACGAAGAGCTCATACGTACCATCCTTACTTAGGCCCAGATCAGGGTTTGCCTAGTGTGAGGTATTCCTGCTCGGTGACAGGTGCAGAACCTATATAAAGTTGCTAAGGGCAGTGCGGGTGATCTGTATTGTCAGCGGTCACCCCTTCCCCCTTTCCCTAGTGATAGGGCATTCTTTTCCCCTTCCCTTTGTATTGTAATATACGGCTCGTATAGCTTCTATCCCCAGCAGGGACAGGGGAGAATTGAATCACACTATTCATCCTAGATATGTGGAAGTTTTTAAGAATGCTCTGGTTCCAGTTTATCAAAGCTTTTATGCCAAAAATAGGCACAAAAGCTTTAAAAAGTCACAAAAATTGGCATCCGTTCATAGTTGTGCCAAATTCTGGTGGCTTTTGCCATTTTCACTCCAAAACTGGCAGGGTTTGGGTGGGACGGGGGCGTGACACCACAGCTCCTTAAATTCATGACGATCTGTGGTGTTCCCTATGCCAGAAATTTCACTCCAGTCCCTGACGGGAGTAATAGTTCTTGCATGGCACAAGGAGGCACATGCCACTCATCAAACACTCCAGATTCATGAAGAGGCATGCACCACTTCATGAATCAGGCGTGGGCCCCGCATAAATTGGGCTCTTTATGTTATAAAAATGATCCCTTTACAAAGGATAATTATTGTAATTAAAAAACTAAAGTATTTTATCTGATATCCAATGGATTATTTGTTTGTGGGGCTACCCACAAATAGAGATAAGCAATTGGTGTTTTTGATCACTGTGTGTATTCCACTTTATTTTAAACAAACCCAATTAAAGGCTAAGTTTTAATATTCACATGTCGCTATTTCTGCAGATTTAATACATGTTGGAATCTTTTCCTGATACCTAACGGTTGTGAATAAGTGCTTTTTTCTAGCTTTGATCAAACTGACATGGCCAGTTTCTTGTCTGGAGAACTCAACACTGACCAGACGCCACGTGCGTAGACTGTGCAGGGGACGCAGGACGCATGCAGTTACGCTGCGCTACAAAGCGCAGCGTAACTGCATGTATTTACGCAACGTGCGCACATAACCTTAGGGTCAGTTTAGTTTAATCCCTGACAGGGCTAGTGACCAAACCACTACTCCCACTACGCCGGTATTTGGACTTATGAACACAGGAGAATTTTGATCTACCATCCGTGACAAAAGGACTGGGGTGAGATCATTCCACTTTGAAGTGGCTTTATACTATAACTAGAAGGTGGCCCGATTCTAACGCATCGGGTATTCTAGAATTTATTGTGTAGTTAATGTATGATGTTTGTTACTATATATAGATGTTGTTGTGTGTAGTTGCCAAGTGTTTGTGTAGGGCGCTGTAAATGTTCTGGGTGTTGTCTGGGTGTAAGGGTGTGTGAGAGCGGTGTTCTTTGTGTGTTGCGTTGTGTGTGTTGCGTTGTTTGTGGAGCGCTGTGTGTCTGCAGTGTTTGTGTGTGTGGTGCTGTGTGTGTTGCGTTGTATGTGGAGTGCTGTGTGTCTGCAGCGTTGTGTGTTGCGCGGTTTGTGTGTGCGTGTTTTGGGGGGAGGTATGTTTTGTGCAGTGTGTGTGTGTGTGTGTGTGTGTATTGGAGGAGTAGTCCTGGAGGGAGAGGAGAGTATAATAGGAGGAGTAGTCCTGGGGGGAGAGGAGTATAATAGGAGGAGTAGTCCTGGGGGTAGAGGAGTATAATAGGAGGAATAGTCCTGGGGGGAGACGAGTATAATAGGGTGATTAGTCCTGGGGGGAGAGGAATATAATAGGAGGAGTAGTCCTGGGGGGAGAGAAGTATAATAGGAGGAGTCCTGGGGGGAGAGGCGGATAATAGGAAGAGGAGGAGACCTAGGGGAGAGGAGTATAATAGGAGTAGTAGTCCTGGAGGTGAGGCGTATAATAGGAGGAGTAGTCCTGGAGGTAAGGAGTAGTCCTGGGGGCAGAGGAGTATAATAAGGGGAGTAGTCCTGGGGGGAGAGGAGGATAATAGGAGGAGTAGTCCTGGGGGAAAGGAGTATAATAGAAGGAGGAGTCCTGGGGGGAAAGGAGTATAATAGGAGGAGGAGTCCTGGGGGGAGAGGAGGATAATAGGTGGAGTAGTCCTGGGGGGAGAGGAGAACAATAGGAGGAGTAGTCCTGGGGGGAGAGGAGTATAATAAAAGGAGTACTCCTGGGGGGAGAGGGGAATAATAGGAGGAGGAGTCCTGGGGGGAGAGGAGGATAATAGGAGTAGTAGTCCTGGAGGTGAGGAGTATAATAGGAGGAGTAGTCATTTGGGGAGAGGAGGATAATAGGAGGAGTAGTCCTGGGGGGAGAGGAGGATAATAGGAGGAGTAGTCCTGGGGGGAGAGGAGTATAATAGGAGGAGGAGTCCTGGGGGAGAGGAGTATTATAGGAGGAGTAGTCCTGGAGGTGAGGAGTATAATAGGAGGAATAGTCATGGGGGGAGAGGATGATAATAGGAGGAGTAGTCCTGGGGGTGAGGAGTATAATAGGGGGAGTATTCCTCGGGGGAGAGGAGAATAATAGGAGGAGTAGTCCTGGGGGGAGAGGAGTATAATAGGAGGAGTAGTCCTGGGGGGAGAGGAGAATAATAGGAGGAGTAGTCCTGTAGGGAAAGGAGTATAATAGGAGGAGGAGTCGTGGGGGGAGAGGAGTATAATAGGAGGAGGAGTCCTGGGGGGAGAGGAGGATAATAGGAGGAGTAGTCCTGGGGGGAAAGGAGTATAATAGGAGGAGGAGTCCTGGGGGGAGAGGAGTAAAATAGGAGGAGTAGTCCTGGGGGGAGAGGAGGATAATAGGAGGAGGAGTCCTGGGGGGAAAGGAGTATAATAGGAGGAGTAGTCCTGGGGGAAAGGAGTATAATAGGAGGAGTAGTCCTGGAGGTGAGGAGTATAATAGGAGGAGGAGTCCTGGGGGAAAGGAGTATAATAGGAGGAGTAGTCCTGGAGGTGAGGAGTATAATAGGAGGAGGAGTCCTCAGGGGAAAGGAGAATAATAAGACGAGTAGTCCTGGGGGGAGAGGAGTATAATAGGAGGAGTAGTCCTGGGAGAGAGTAGAACAATAGGAGGAGTAGTCCTGGGGGGAAAGGAGTATAATAGGAGGAGGAGTCCTGGGGGGAGAGGAGAATAATAGGAGGAGTAGTCCTGAGGGGAAAGGAGTATAATAGGAGGAGGAGTCCTGGAGGGAGAGGAGTATAATAGGAGGAGGAGTCCTGGGGGAGAGGGGGATAATAGGAGGAGTAGTCCTGGGGGGAAAGGAGTATAATAGGAGGAGGAGTCCTGGGGGAAGAGGAGTATAATAGGAGGAGTAGTCCTGGGGGATAGGCGGATAATAGGAGGAGGAGGAGTCCTGGGGGAGAGGAGTATAATAAGAGGAGTAGTCCTGGAGGTGAGGAGTATAATAGGAGGAGTAGTCCTGGAGGTGAGGAGTAGTCCTGGGGGGAGAGGAGTATAATAAGGGGAGTAGTCATGGGGGGAGAGGAGGATAATAGGAGGAGTAGTCCTGGGGGAAAGGAGTATAATAGGAGGAGGAGTCCTTAGGTGAGAGGAGGATAATAGGTGGAGTAGTCCTGGGGGGAGAGGAGAATTATAGGAGGAGGAGTCCTGGGGGAGAGGAGAATTATAGGAGGAGTAGTCCTGGAGGTGAGGAGTATAATAGGAGGAATAGTCCTGGGGGGAGAGGAGGATAATAGGAGGAGTAGTCCTGGGGGTGAGGAGTATAATAGGGGGAGTAGTCCTCGGGGGAGAGGAGAATAATAGGAGGAGTAGTCCTGGTAGGGGGAGGAGTATAAAACGAGGAGTAGTCCTGGGGGGAGAGGAGAATAATAGGAGGAGTAGTCCTGGGGGGAAAGGAGTATAATAGGAGGAGGAGTCCTGGGGGGAGAGGAGTATAATAGGAGGAGGAGTCCTGGGGGGAGAGGAGGATAATAGGAGGAGTAGTCCTGGGGGGAGAGGAGTATAATAGGAGGAGGAGTCCTGGGCGGAGAGGAGTATAATAGGAGGAGGAGTCCTGGGGGGAGAGGAGTATAATAGGAGGAGTAGTCCTGGAGGTGAGGAGTATAATAGGAGGAGTAGACCTGGAGGTTAGGAGTAGTCCTGGGGGGAGAGGAGTATAATAAGGGGAGTAGTCCTGGGGGGAGAGAAGGATAATAGGAGGAGTAGTCCTGGGGGAAAGGAGTATAATAGGAGGAGGAGTCCTGGGGTGAGAGGAGGATAATAGGTGGAGTAGTCCTGGGGGGAGAGGAGAATAATAGGAGGAGGAGTCCTGGAGGAGAGGAGTATTATAGGAGGAGTAGTCCTGGAGGTGAGGAGTGTAATAGGAGGAATAGTCCTGGGAGGAGAGGAGGATAATAGGAGGAGTAGTCCTGGGGGTGAGGAATATAATAGGGGGAGTAGTCCTCGGGGGAGAGGAGAATAATAGGAGGAGTAGTCCTGGGGGGAGAAGAGTATAATAGGAGGAGTAGTCCTGGGGGAGAGGAGAATAATACGAGGAGTAGTCCTGGGGGGAAAGGAGTATAATAGGAGGAGGAGTCCTGGGGGGAAAGGAGTATAATAGGAGGAGGAGTCCTGGGGGGAGAGAAGGATAATAGGAGGAGTAGTCCTGGGGGGGAAAGGAGTATAATAGGAGGAGGAGTCCTGGGGGGAGAGGAGTATAATAGGAAGAGTAGTCCTGGAGGTAAGGAGTAGTCCTGGGGGGAGAGTAGTATAATAAGGGGAGTAGTCCTGGGGGGAGAGGAGAATAATAGGAGGAGTAGTCCTGGGGGAAAGGAGTATAATAGGAGGAGGAGTCCTGGGGTGAGATGAGGATAATAGGTGAAGTAGTCCTGGGGAAAGAGGAGAGTAATAGGAGGAGGAGTCCTGGAGGTGAGGAGTATAATAGGAGGAATAGTCCTGGGGGGAGAGGAGGATATTAGGAGGAGTAGTCCTGGGGGTGAGGAGTATAATAGGGGGAGTAGTCCTCGGGGGAGAGGAGAATAATAGGAGGAGTAGTCCTGGGGGGAGAAGAGTATAATAGGAGGAGTAGTCCTGGGGGAGAGGAGAATAATAGGACGAGTAGTCCTGGGGGGAAAGGAGTATAATAGGAGGAGGAGTCCTGGGGGGAAAGGAGTATAATAGGAGGAGGCGTCCTGGGGGGGAGGAGGATAATAGGAGGAGTAGTCCTGGGGGGGGAAAGGAGTATAATAGGAGGAGGAGTCCTGGGGGGAGAGGAGTATAATAGGAAGAGTAGTCCTGGAGGTAAGGAGTAGTCCTGGGGGGAGAGTAGTATAATAAGGGGAGTAGTCCTGGGAGGAAAGGAGAATAATAGGAGGAGTAGTCCTGGGGGAAAGGAGTATAATAGGAGGAGGAGTCCTGGGGTGAGATGAGGATAATAGGTGGAGTAGTCCTGGGGGGAGAGGAGAATAATAGGAGGAGTAGTCCTGGAGGTGAGGAGTATAATAGGAGGAATAGTCCTGGGGGGAGGGGAGGATAATAGGAGGAGTAGTCCTGGGGGTGAGGAGTATAATAGTGGGAGTAGTCCTCGGGGGAGAGGAGAATAATAGGAGGAGTAGTCCTGGGAGGAGAGGAGTATAATAGGAGGAGTAGTCCTGGGGGGAGAGGAGAATAATAGGAGGAGTAGTCCTGGGGGTAAAGGAGTATAATAGGAGGAGGAGTCCTGGGGGGGAGGAGTATAATAGGAGGAGGAGTCCTTGGGGGAGAGGAGGATAATAGGAGGAGTAGTCCTGGGGGGAAAGGAGTATAATAGGAGGAGGAGTCCTGGGGGGAGAGGAGTAAAATAGGAGGAGTGGTCCTGGGGGTGAGGAGGATAATAGGAGGAGGAGTCATGGGGGGAAAGGAGTATAAAAGGAGTAGTAGTCCTGGGGGGAGAGGAGGATAATAGGAGGAGGAGTCCTGGGGGAAAGGAGTATAATAGGAGGAGGAGTCCTGGGGGAGAGGAGTATAATAGGAGGAGTAGTCCTGGGGGGAGAGGAGTATAATAGGAGGAGTAGTCCTGGAGGTGAGGAGTATAATAGGAGGAGGAGTCCTCAGGAGAAAGGAGAATAATAAGAGGAGTAGTCCTGGGGGGAGAGGAGTATAATAGGAGGAGTAGTCCTGGGAGAGAGGAGAATAATAGGAGGAGGAGTCCAGGGGGGAAAGGAGTATAATAGGAAGAGGAGTCCTGGGGGGAGAGGAGAATAATAGGAGGAGTAGTCCTGAGGGGAAAGGAGTATAATAGGAGGAGGAGTCCTGGAGGGAGAAGAGTATAATAGGAGGAGGAGTCCTGGGGGAGAGGAGGATAATAGGCGGAGTAGTCCTGGGGGGAAAGGAGTATAATAGGAGGAGGAGTCCTGGGGAAAGAGGAGTATAGTAGGAGGAGTAGTCCTGGAGGTGAGGAGTATAATAGGAGAAGTAGTCCTGGAGGTGAGGAATAGTCCTGGGGGGAGAGGAGTATAATAAGGGGAGTAGTCCTGGGGGGAGTGGAGGATAATAGGAGTAGTCCTGGGAGAAAGGAGTATAATAGGAGGAGGAGTCCTGGGGTGAGAGGAGGAAAATAGGTGGAGTAGTCCTGGGGGGAGAGGAGAATTATAGGAGGAGGAGTCCTGGGGGGAGGAGTATTATAGGAGGAGTAGTCCTGGAGGTGAGGAGTATAATAGGAAGAATAGTCCTGGGGGAGAGGAGGATAAAAGGAGTAGTAGTCCTGGGGGTGAGGAGTATAATAGGGTGAGTAGTCCTCGGGGGAGAGGAGAAAAATAGGAGGAGTAGTCCTGGTAGGGGGAGGAGTATAAAAGGAGGAGTAGTCCTGGGGGGAGAAGAGAATAATAGGAGGAGTAGTCCTGGGGGGAAAGGAGTATAATAGGAGGAGGAGTCCTGGGGGGAGAGGTGTATAATAGGAGGAGGAGTCCTGGGGGGAGAGGAGGATAATAGGAGGAGTAGTCCTTGGGGGGAAAGGAGTATAATAGGAGGAGGAGTCCTGAAGGGAGAGAAGTATAATAGGAGGAGTAGTCCTGGGGGGAGAGGAGGATAATAGGAGGAGTAGTCCTGGGGGGAGAGGAGGATAATAGGAGGAGGAGTCCTGGGGGGAAAGGAGTATAATAGGAGGAGGAGTCCTGGGGTGAGATGAGGATAATAGGTGGAGTAGTCCTGGGGGGAGAGGAGAATAATAGGAGGAGTAGTCCTGGAGGTGAGGAGTATAATAGGAGGAATAGTCCTGGGGGGAGGGGAGGATAATAGGAGGAGTAGTCCTGGGGGTGAGGAGTATAATAGTGGGAGTAGTCCTCGGGGGAGAGGAGAATAATAGGAGGAGTAGTCCTGGGAGGAGAGGAGTATAATAGGAGGAGTAGTCCTGGGGGGAGAGGAGAATAATAGGAGGAGTAGTCCTGGGGGTAAAGGAGTATAATAGGAGGAGGAGTCCTGGGGGGAGAGGAGTATAATAGGAGGAGGAGTCCTGGGGGGAGAGGAGGATAATAGGATGAGTAGTCCTGGGGGGAAAGGAGTATAATAGGAGGAGGAGTCCTGGGGGGAGAGGAGTAAAATAGGAGGAGTGGTCCTGGGGGTGAGGAGGATAATAGGAGGAGGAGTCATGGGGGGAAAGGAGTATAAAAGGAGTAGTAGTCCTGGGGGGAGAGGAGGATAATAGGAGGAGGAGTCCTGGAGGAAAGGAGTATAATAGGAGGAGGAGTCCTGGGGGAGAGGAGTATAATAGGAGGAATACTCCTGGGGGGAGAGGAGTATAATAGGAAGAGTAGTCCTGGAGGTAAGGAGTAGTCCTGGGGGGAGAGTAGTATAATAAGGGGAGTAGTCCTGGGGGGAAAGGAGAATAATAGGAGGAGTAGTCCTGGGGGAAAGGAGTATAATAGGAGGAGGAGTCCTGGGGTGAGCTGAGGATAATAGGTGGAGTAGTCCTGGGGGGAGAGGAGAATAATAGGAGGAGTAGTCCTGGAGGTGAGGAGTATAATAGGAGGAATAGTCCTGGGGGGAGGGGAGGATAATAGGAGGAGTAGTCCTGGGGGTGAGGAGTATAATAGTGGGAGTAGTCCTCGGGGGAGAGGAGAATAATAGGAGGAGTAGTCCTGGGAGGAGAGGAGTATAATAGGAGGAGTAGTCCTGGGGGGAGAGGAGAATAATAGGAGGAGTAGTCCTGGGGGTAAAGGAGTATAATAGGAGGAGGAGTCCTGGGGGGAGAGGAGTATAATAGGAGGAGGAGTCCTGGGGGGAGAGGAGGATAATAGGAGGAGTAGTCCTGGGGGGAAAGGAGTATAATAGGAGGAGGAGTCCTGGGGGGAGAGGAGTAAAATAGGAGGAGTGGTCCTGGGGGTGAGGAGGATAATAGGAGGAGGAGTCATGGGGGGAAAGGAGTATAAAAGGAGTAGTAGTCCTGGGGGGAGAGGAGGATAATAGGAGGAGGAGTCCTGGAGGAAAGGAGTATAATAGGAGGAGGAGTCCTGGGGGAGAGGAGTATAATAGGAGGAATACTCCTGGGGGGAGAGGAGGATAATAGGAGGAGTAGTCCTGGGGGGAGAGGAGGATACTAGGAGGAGTAGTCCTGGGGGAAAGGAGTATAATAGGAGGAGTAATCCTGGGGGGAGAGGAGTATAATAGGAGGAGGAGTCCTGGGGGGAGAGGAGTATAATAGGAGGAGTAGTCCTGGGGGGAGAGGAGGATAATAGGAGGAGGAGTCCTGGGGAGAGAGGAGTATAATTGGAGGAGTAGTCCTGGAGGTAAGGAGTATAATAGGGGGAGTAGTCCTGGGGGGAGAGGAGGATAATAGAAGGAGTAGTCCTGGAGGTAAGGAGTATAATAGGGGGAGTAGTCCTGGGGGGAGAGGAGTATAATAGGAGTAGTCCTGGGGGGAGAGGAGGATAATAGGATCAGGAGTCCTGGGGAAAGGAGTATAATAGGAGGAGTAGTCCTGGAGGTGAGGAGTATAATAGGAGGAGTAGTCCTGGGGGGAGAGGAGGATAATAGGGGGAGTAGTCCTGGGGGGAGAGGAGTATAATAGGAGGAGTAGTCTTGGGGGGAGAGGAGAATAATAGGAGGAGTAGTCCTGAGGGGAGAGGAGGATAATAGGAGGAGTAGTCCTGGGGGGAGAGGAGTATAATAGGAGTAGTAGTCCTGGGGGGAGAGGAGAATAATAGGAAGAGTAATCTTGGGGAGAAAGGAGGATAATAGGAGGAGTAGTCCTGGTGGGAGAGGAGTATAATAGGAGTAGTCCTGGGGGGAGAGGAGAATAATAGGAGGAGTAGTCCTGGGGGGAAAGGAGGATAATAGCAGGAGGAGTCCTGGGGGGAAAGGAGTATAATAGGAGGAGTAGTCCTGGGGGGAGAGGAGGATAATAGGAGGAGTGGTCCTGGGGGGAGAGGAGGATAATAGGAGGAGTAGTCCTGGGGGAGAGGAGTATAATAGGAGGAGTAGTCCTGGGGGAAGAGTAGGATAATAGGAGTAGTCCTGGGGAGAGAGGAGTATAATAGGATGAGTAGTCCTGGGGGAGAGGAGTATAATAGGAGGAGTAGTCCTGGGGGGAGAGGAGAATAATAGGAGGAGTAGTCCTGGAGGTGAGGAGTATAATAGGAGGAGTAGTCCTGGGGGAGAGGAGTATAATAGGAGGAGTAGTCCTGGGAGGAGAGGAGGATAATAGGAGGAGGAGTCCTGGGGAGAGAGGAGTATAATAAGAGGAGGTTTCCTGGGGGAGAGGAGTATAATAGGAGGAGTAGTCCTGGGGGAGAGGAGTATAATAGGAGGAGTAGTCCTGGAGGTGAGGAGTATAATAGGAGGGGTAGTCCTGGGGGGAGAGGAGTATAATAGGAGGAGCAGTCCTGGGGGAGAGGAGTATAATAGGAGGAGTAGTCCTGCGGCGAGAGGAGGATAATAGGAGGAGTAGTCCTGGGGGTGAGGAGTATAATAGGGGGAGTAGTCCTGGAGGTGAGGAGTATAATAGGAGGAGTAGTCCTGGGGGGAGAGGAGGATAATAGGAGAAGTAGTCCTGGGGGTGAGGAGTATAATAGGGGGAGTAGTCCTGGGGGAGAGGAGTATAATAGGAGGAGTAGTCCTGGGGGGAGACGAGAATAATAGGGGGGAGTAGTCCTGGGAGGAAAGGAGTATAATAGGAGGAGGAGTCCTGGGGGGAGAAAGGGGGATAATAGGAGGAGTAGTCATGGGGTGAGAGGAATATAATAGAAGTAGTCCTGGGAGGGAGGAGGATAATAGGAGGAGTAGTCCTGGAGGTGAGGAGTATAATAAGAGGAGGAGTCATGGGGGGAGAGGAGGATAATAGGAGGAGTAGTCCATGGGGGAGAGGAGGATAATAGGAGGAGTAGTCCTGGGGCGTGAGGAGTCTAATAGGAGTAGTAGTCCGGGGGGGAGAGGAGTCTAATAGGAGGAGTAGTCCTGGGGGGAGAGGTTAATAGGAGGAGTAGTCCTGGGGGGAGAGGTTAATAGGAGGAGTAGTCCTGGGGGGGAGAGGAGGATAATAGGAGGAGTAGTCCTGGAGGTGAGGAGTATAATAGGTGGAGTAGTCCTGAGGGGAGAGGAGTCTAATAGGAGGAGTAGTCCTGGGGGGAGAGGAGGATAATAGGAGGAGTAGTCCTGGGGGGAGAGGAGTATAGTAGGAGGAATAGTCCTGGGGGGAGAGGAGGATAATAGGAGGAGTAGTCCTGGAGGTGAGGAGTATAAGAAGAGGAGTAGTCCTGGGGGGAGAGGAGGATAATAGGAGGAATAGTCCTGGGGGTGAGGAGTATAATAGGAGGAGTAGTCCTGGAGGTGAGGAGTATAATAAGAGGAGTAGTCCTGGGGGGAGAGGAGGATAATAGGAGGAATAGTCCTGGGGGAGAGGAGTATAATAGGAGGAGTAGTCCTGGGTGGAAAGGAGCATAATAGGGGGAGTAGTCCTGGGGGGAGACGAGAATAATAGGGGGGAGTAGTCCTGGGGGGAAAGGAGTATAAGAGGAGGAGGAGTCCTGGGGGGAGAGGAGTATAATAGAAGTAGTCCTGGGGGGAGAGGAGTATAATAGGAGGAGTAGTCCTGGGGGGAGAGCAGGATAATAGGAGGAATAGTCCTGGGGGGAGAGGAGGATAATAGGAGGAGTAGTCCTGGGGGGAAAGGAGTATAATAGGAGGAGGAGTTGTAAGGGGTGGGCAGACCCCTTACAAAGAAGCACAGTATCCCCAGAATGTTGATGTTATTTAATAAAAATGTTTTATTGTAATTACACTGTTTTAGGGTTTCCCCAATGGCCGGGTGGGACGGCTGTCTCACAGAGACAAGTGGTAGGAGGAGCCGGCAAGTTAAAGGGGAGGGAGAGAAAAGATGTTGAGGAAAAAGTGGGAGCAAGAAGTCAGTCGAGTTCGGGACGGGAGAAAAGGAACACAAGGGGCAGGGTGTGGGAGCTGGATGAAATGGGAAGCCGGAGAGAAAAGGAGCGGGCGTAACCTCAAGTGCGAAACAGTACTGGTGTGGGTCCGGTCTGTGTGTAGCCGTAGTGGGAGCCAGGTGAAGCGGATTAGCCGGGCACATCCCCACTGGAGGAGACGTCAGGGACAGGTTTTCCCCCAGCCGAAGAAGTGTCATCTGTAACTGCCGGGTTTGTGAAGAAGTTGTGATCAATAAAATGTCTTCTGGTTTCACTACATCACGCCTGAAAAGTGTTTGTACGACGGACGACACATGCACCACCACACTCTGCCCCACCAAGCAACCTCCTGTCCCTATAGTGACGGCGGAGCCAGGGGTAAGCCTGACAGAAAAAGGAGCCACGACTACAACCCCTGAGGCACCCCTGGCACCCCGTTACATGTGGCGTAGTCGGCAGGATCCGGATCGTATGCAAGGGGACCCGATCCAAGAAGATGGAGACCAAGTGGTGCCTAGGGCACAGGATCCGGACTATATGCGCAGGTTTCCGATCCCTTGGTGGGAAGAAGAAGTAGTGCCTAAGGCATTGGACCGGGCACAAGATTGCGGCAAGATGGCCGTCGTCTTCAAGGACACAGAAAGCGCGCGAAGAATTGGCGCCAAAAGAAGAGCCTGGGGCTGGCCGGTGCCGAAAAAGAAGTTCGGAGTACTCCGCCCAAAGAGGGAAGGTGCCGGTCCCAGGGCATGGATGAAGATATGTGAAGTGGGCGGTGTTCCAGGAAAAAAGAAGAACCGCCGCGGAGGGGTCGACCTGATGTGTGAGACTGGGGGTGGAGTATACCCAAGAGCGGGAAAAGTAGGCCCGCCTCCACTTCCTCCCACTGACCCCGCCGCCATTATCAGAGACGCTGACTGAAAACGAGATGGAGACCTCCAGAAAGCAGCAAGATGTGGTGGCCGCGCTAGCAGCAACTAATCTGGGCAGAGGACGCCCGAAGCAGACCGCGGAAGGACTTCCTCACAATTTACCGGCGGTGCCCGGAGGACCCCAGCGGCCTACGAAAGTCACCTGGCTTATGACCTGGGACGCCGTCACCGGAGAGACCACGACCGAGGTCCGGGCGACTTACACCGCACAGCTACCGTCGGGGAACAGGCTCCTGGGAACCCCATACCCGTGCCCGCAGATACCCCCGCCAGTCGCGGTGGGATCTTCAACCCACGTAACCGTTCCGGCCCCGGAAGAACCACAAGCCCGGGAGCTAGAAAAGGACGAGTGGGGTTTCTTTTGGGACCCAGTACAGCCGTCACCCCTGCCTCAGCGGAAGTCCCCTATATAACAAAAAAATATATCCGGCACACCACTATGTAAAAGAGGAATCTTGGAATTGGTTTGAAAAAAACATGGATTTATTGTGTATATACAGGAAAGTCCGTCCAACGTTTCGATCCAAAAGGATCTTTCACAGGGACAATGGGACTAGTGTGAAAAAACACAAAACATACATAAAATTAAAAAACAGAAACAAAATATCATCAGTGGTACACTGTAGTGATTATATTACAGACATCATGAAAACAGCAGATACTGCAGTGAAAAAAACAATATGAACATTTAAATCCATAGATTTCATAGGCACCAACTGATGAAACATGTAGATCTCCATTAAGATATAAAATAAATGACAATCTGTTGGAACATGAAAGGAATCGTTAGAGAAGTGACCATACATAAAAATAAGACACGTACCCTGAAGTATAAAAGGGTTGTCAAATCGTATCAGTACAGATGGTCATCCAAGTGTACCAGAAGGATGCGTAAGCGGTCTATGAAAAAGGTAGATGAGGAAATGAGATGATGGTTTGAATAAAAAAAGGTCTGATTACACAAGTCAAACAGGGGAAAGGGAACATACCTCAATAATTCTACTTAGTGATATAGTGCTGGGGGAGTGTCCAACAAGAACGTGTTGTGGTCTTGTGTATAGCAGGGAAGAATCCTAAAGGGGATACATCGGAAAAAAGAGAGAAGTGAGGGGTAATATTATGGTCCTACTTATAGAAAAGAAGTTCTTTTTTACAGAGGTCTTTTGTATAAAAGTGTAATAGGGCATGTATGTATCAACCTACCGGATCAATGGAACCAATAAATGTTAGTCACACAATGTCGGATGGGGAAACCGATCATGCCACTGAGTGGGTCACATTAATGTAATTCCTTTATATAACGTGATCTGTATAGGCAATAAAATGTACAATGTGAGTAACAAGAGAAGGCAGACAAAGAGGAAGAAAGAAGCAGAAGGAAACAAGGTAAGGGGGTGAACATACCGGAGAAGGGGAAAAAATGTTGGTAGATAGGGCATTAATATTAGGCGTGGAGTGGCACTATGACGGTCACTGAGATGAGAACAAATAATAGGTAGTATATGTTACATAACCCTATATCTCAATAAATGTTACTGATAGGAACAATTGGGAGTAAGTAATTCTCATGTACCTGTTGAGTGCGTATCACTGGGTATATGGCTGGTTTGTAGGTAATGGTTTTTGTTGGAAAGACATATAACAGTTCACTACAGAAGAGGGATCCAATTTGTCTGAGGGAGAATTCAGTGATCGAGGGGTAAGCTGTTTGAAGGAGGGGCCAATGCTTGGAAATTATGCCTTTGAAGAGAGATGAGAACGGATGGTATGTTTGGACACAGGTGACACGTGGGTTGTTGTCCTGTCTAGATTGTGGTTTCTGTGTATAGTTGTGGGCAATTTTACTTGGGTAGCCTCTGGAGGCAAACTTGTCTCCCATTTCTTGCAGTCGGGTTTGGCGCTGCACAGGATCAGAGACAATACGCTCAATTCTCTTAAATTGAGAGAATGGTAATGCCTTCTTAGTGTGGGAAGGATGGCAGCTTGAAAAATGCAGAAGACTATTTCTGTCTGTTGGTTTCACAAAAAGATCTGTGCTGATTATGCCGTTGGAAGATAACAGAACCATGGTGTCTAAGAAATTAATTTGTGATGGGTCACTGTGGATCGTGAACGTGAGCCCTGGTCTATAGGAATTAATGTCCTGATAAAATTCATTCAGGGAGTCTAGATTGCCATGCCAGACGACAAATATGTCGTCTATATATCTTTTCCACATTAAAGTGTGCTGTACCCACCGGGGATGGTCATAAATGTATACCGCCTCGAAGTGCGCCATGTAGATATTGGCGTACGGTGGTGCCATATTTGATCCCATGGCTGTACCCCTTTGCTGTAAATAAAATTGGTCTTCAAACAGAAAGTAATTATGACCCAGGACAAGGTGTAACAGGTCCATACAGAAAGACTGTTGTGACAGTGTTAGTGTCTTATGTAAATCGAGAAACCAGTCTACGGCACGAATACCATCACTGTGCTCGATGCTCGTATACAAACTGTTTACATCAAACGTGACGAGTAAACAATCAGGTGGAAGCGTTCCCAGTTGTGTCACTTGTGTCAGGAAATCAGAAGTGTCTTTTAAATATGACGGAATTCTGGGTATGAGAGGCGTAAGGATCTTATCAATGGTAATTGCAAGGGGTGAGAGAATTGACTCTGTAGAAGCCACTATGGGTCGCCCTGGGGGAGACTGGAGATTCTTGTGGATTTTTGGTAGGATGTAGAAGACCGGTGTGACGGGATTAGGTTTTACAAGAAACTCTGCCAATTTAGTGTCAATAGTACCAAGGTGTAAATGGTAATCTACTTTGTCCTTAATAAGATTCTGGATCTGAGGCGTGGGGTCCCGGGAGATGGGCAGGTATGTGGATCTATCTCCCAATTGTCTATGTATCTCAGCTAGATAGTAGGTCTTGTCAAGTACCACAATAGAGCCTCCTTTGTCAGCAGGTTTAATTACAATTTGTTTATTGTTTTTGAGATCATGAATCGCCCTTTTTTCCTCAACTGTTGTGTTATGTTTAACTTTATACTCACCACTCTCAATACTTCTAAGTGTTTTATTAATGTCATGAGTGACTAGTGAGATATAAGTCTCGACCGGGTGGTAAGTTTTGGGAGGATTGAAAGTGCTAGTTAGCCTTAGGTCAAGGTCACGCAAAGATAGGGTGCCAGAATTGTCATCCTCTCTGGTGCGTGAACCAAGGTCATCCTGGGCTGCGAAATGGGCCTTGAGTCTCAAAGTCCTGAAAAAGCGTCTCATCTCTTGATCTAACGGAAATGAGTTGAACGCTGGGGTAGGGCGGAACGATAAGCCTTTCTGTAAAACCTGAGATTCTAAGTGTGTTAAATTGTGGGAGGAAATATTATAAACTAAATTGGTCCTACCTGGGATCTCGTTTGTATGCGATAGGATGGGTTTGGCCTTCCTCTTACTCCTCCTTGTCTTCCGCCTGGATGCTGTCGTGTATCTAAAAAACGAGAAGAATTGGAAGAATAGGACTCGCTATCGGAGCTGGATGAGGCTGAATATCTGTTATAGTTGGGACGACGCGTAGAGTTAAAGTCCATAAAGCGCCAGCGGTAGACCCGATCCTTGGCGTAGTCTTCTTGGTCTCGTATAAACTTCAGTCTTTTCCTTTCTTGCAGAGTTTTCTGAAATCCTGCGATTGTTTCCCTTGTCTTCAATTTCAGCTTATCCCATTCTGTGGTGGATAGGGTATTGGAAAGTTGATCTTCTATGGAGTGAATCTTAGGTGTTAATTCGGTGATTTCTTTTTGGAGATATTCTATGGTGAGAACAATAATGTCCATCGAACACTTATTTAGAATACTTTCGTATTTTGTGCAGTATTCTGGGTTATCGGAAAAAACCGTAGGGCGTAAAGAAACTCGTAGGCCTCTGGGAATTCTTTGGGCTTTGTGGTATTCCGCAAGGGTACCGCAATGGAGCTCTAGGGCTGTTTGTTTCCTCAGCTCTTTTTCATAGTCCCGCCCACGCAATTCCTCAGATGGTACTGTTAGGAAGGAAACTGGAACTGTTACCTTGGAGAGGATGTTGGTCACTTGATCTTGATCGTAGGAGAAGGTTGGAAGAGACATTCGTACAAAAATTATCACTGGAGCAGAGGAGCTCAGGAAAAAGCAGTCAATAGTATAAAGATAGACCTGGCTCACTCAATGTGGGGGTGCTCTGGAATAATAAGTCCAGTATAACAAAAAAATATATCCGGCACACCACTATGTAAAAGAGGAATCTTGGAATTGGTTTGAAAAAAACATGGATTTATTGTGTATATACAGGAAAGTCCGTCCAACGTTTCGATCCAAAAGGATCTTTCACAGGGACAATGGGACTAGTGTGAAAAAACACAACTCAGCGGAAGTCCCCATCACCAGAACCCGACCCGGTACAGGAGAGGCTGCTGGCCGAGACCGTGGCCTGGGAAATGATGGCTGGTCCCCGGAGTGAGGAATTCGAACAACAGTGTACCGTCGGAACTGTGGTAAAGTTCAACCAGAAAGAGGGTTATGGTTTCATCGAGGATGAGGAGACCGGTGACCACTACTTTTATAACCGGGTGAACCTGAACACTGAAGGCCTACCGCAACGCCTGCATACTTTATACCCGGGAGAGAAGGTGCGGTTCATGAGAGAGGTGGGATGCCGGGGCCTGTTTGCGGTCGGAGTGACCCGGATGCCCACTACCCAAGAGGCTGCTCAATGGCAGCAAGAACTTGAGTGGGAGGAATGCCAGTACCGGCGGCGTGCACAGCAAAGACCGGTACTAGCTGCGATCTCCCACCCGAGACGCACACTGGCCGTAGCCCCGGAAGTTATGCCCGGACCGAGTGCTGACCCAGAGAAGGGGACCCCGGCGGTGCTGGCTATTCAGCAGAGCCTGATTACTCACCCGGTGATTGTCATGGGCAGCCCCCAGCCGTCCCGTGCAGCGACCCCATCACCCCCGTCGGGGGTTGAGGAGACAAGTCCGGAGACCGGGACATCGGAGCCGACCGTCAATTACGAGCCCTTCCGGAGGCTGCGCCGGTTGCCCGGCCAGTCCTTGTCGGACTACGTGAAGGCTCAATGGGCTGAATGGCAACGTGCCTATCATCCGGAGTGAATTGTCAAGACCGGAAGATAGCGGACCTGTTGATGTTAACTACCGGCATTGTTTTGAGCCGGAAGAAGTTCTACTGTTTACAACCGTTCAAGCTGCTGAGCCCGGAGAGAGTCTGATGCTGGACTGAGCCAGGGGCTCCCACCGCGTTGTTAAGAAGATTTTGCCGATTTGTGTTCCTGCCGTCTAAGACCGGGAGTGTTGCAAAAGCCTCCGGGCAGAAACTCTACTAAGACCTGGAGTGCCTGCCAAAGGCCTCCGGGCACGACTAAGACCGGGAGCTTCCAGGAGGGACTCCGGGCGCTGGACTGGTGTGCCCCTTGCGGGTGCCCTAAGGTGAACATGTTCGTAGTTTTATTAAAATGACTTTGTTTATTTTTAAAGGTGGTTTTAGATTTATGCCTTGCCGGGAGGCTTAGGCTTAAAGAGGGGAAGTATGTAAGGGGTGGGCAGACCCCTTACAAAGAAGCACAGTATCCCCAGAATGTTGATGTTATTTAATAAAAATGTTTTATTGTAATTACACTGTTTTAGGGTTTCCCCAATGGCCGGGTGGGACGGCTGTCTCACAGAGACAAGTGGTAGGAGGAGCCGGCAAGTTAAAGGGGAGGGAGAGAAAAGATGTTGAGGAAAAAGTGGGAGCAAGAAGTCAGTCGAGTTCGGGACGGGAGAGAAGGAACAGAAGGGGCAGGGTGTGGGAGCTGGATGAAAAGGGAAGCCGGAGAGAAAAGGAGCGGGCGTAACCTCAAGTGTGAAACAGTACTGGTGTGGGTCCGGTCTGTGTGTAGCCGTAGTGGGAGCCAGGTGAAGCGGATTAGCCGGGCACATCCCCACTGGAGGAGACGTCAGGGACAGGTTTTACCCCAGCCGAAGAAGTGTCATCTGTAACTGCCGGGTTTGTTAAGAAGTTGTGATCAATAAAATGTCTTCTGGTTTCACTACATCACGCCTGAAAAGTGTTTGTATGACGGACGACACATGCACCACCACACTCTGCCCCACCAAGCAACCTCCTGTCCCTATAGTGACGGCGGAGCCAGGGGTAAGCCTGACAGAAAAAGGAGCCACGACTACAACCCCTGAGGCACCCCTGGCACCCTGTTACAGAGTCCTGGGGGGAGAGGAGGCTAATAGGAGGAGGAGTCCTGGGGGGAGAGGGGGATAATAGGAGGAGGAGTCCTGGGGAGAGAGGAGGATAAAAGGAGGAGTAGTCCTGGAGGTGAGGAGTATAATAGGAGGATGAGTCTTGGGGGGAGAGGAGGATAATAGAAGGAGTAGTCCTGGGGGGAGAGGAGGATAATAGGAGGAGTAGTCCTGGGGGAGAGGAGTATAATAGGAGGAGTAGTCCTGGGGGGAGAGGGGAATAATAGGAGGAAGAGTCCTGGGGGGAGAGGGGGATAATAGGAGGAGGAGTCCTGGGGGGAGAGGAGGATAATAGGAATTGTAGTCCTGGAGGTGAGGAGTATAATAGGAGGAGGAGTTATGGGGGGAGAGGAGGATAATAGGAGGAGTTGTCCTGGGGGTGAGGAGGATAATAGAAGGAGTAGTCCTGGGGGGAGAGGAGGATAATAGGAGTAGTAGTCCTGGGGGAGAGCAGGATAATAGGAGGAGTAGTCCTGGGGAGAAAGGAGGACAATAGGAAGAGTAGTCCTGGGGGGAGAGGAGGATAATAGGGGGAGTAGTCCTGGAGGGAGAGGAGTATAATAGGAGTAGTCCTGGGGGGAGAGGAGTATAATAGGAGGAGTAATCCTGGGGTGAGGAGGATAATAGGAGGAGTAATCCTGGGGAGAGGAGTATAATAGGAGGAGTAGTCCTGGGGGAGAGGAGTATAATAGGAAAAGTATTCCTGGGGAGAGAGAAGTATAATAGGAGGAGTAGTCCTGGGGGGAGAGAAGTATAATAGGAGGAGTAGTCCTGGGGGAGAGAAGTATAATAGGAGGAGTAGTCCTGGGGGGAGAGGAGTATAATAGGAGGAGTAGTCCTGTGGGGAGAGGAGTATAATAGGAGGAGTAATCCTGGGGTGAGGAGTATAATAGGGGGAGTAGTCCTGGGGGGAAAGGAGTATAATAGGAGGAGGAGTCCTGGGGGGAGAGGAGTATAATAGGAGGAGGAGTCCTGGGGGGAAAGGAGTATAATAGGAGAAGGAGTCCTGGGGGGAGAGGAGGATAATAGGAGGAGGAGTCCTGTGGGGAGAAAGGAGGATAATAGGAGGAGTAGTCATGGGGTGAGAGGAGTATAATAGAAGTAGTCCTGGGGGGAAGGAGGATAATAGGAGGAGTAGTCTTGGAGGTGAGGAGTATAATAAGAGGAGGAGTCATGGGGGGAGAGGAGGATAATAGGAGGAGTAGTCCTGGGGGGAGAGGAGGATAATAGGAGGAGTAGTCATGGGCTGAGAGGAGTATAATAGAAGTAGTCCTGGGGGGGAGGAGGATAATAGGAGGAATAGTCCTGGGGGGTGAGGAGTCTAATAGGAGTAGTAGTCCTGGGGGGTGAGGAGTCTAATAGGAGGAGAAGTCCTGGGGGGAGAGGATAATAGGAGGAGTAGTCCTGGGGGGAGAGGAGTCTAATAGGAGGAGTAGTCCTGGGGGGAGAGGAGGATAATAGGAGGAGTAGTCCTGGGGGGAGAGGAGTATAATAGGAGGAATAGTCCTGGGGGGAGAGGAGGATAATAGGAGGAGGAGTTCTGGGGGAGAGGAGTATAATAGGAGGAGTAGTCCTGGGGGGAGAGGAGTATAATAGGAGGAGTAGTCCTGGGGGAGAGGAGTATAATAGGAGGAGGAGTCCTGGGGGAGAGGAGTATAATAGGAGACGTAGTCCTGGAGGTGAGGAGTATAATAAGAAGAGTAGTCCTGGGGGGTGAGGAGTATAATAGGAGGAATAGTCCTGGGGGTGAGGAGTATAATAGGGGGAGTAGTCCTGTGGGGAGATAAGTATAATAGGAGAAGTAGTCCTTGGGGGAGAGGGGGATAATAGGAGGAGTAGTCCTGGGGGGGGAGGAGGATAATAGGAGGAGTCCTGGGGGAGAGGAGTATAATAGGAGTAGTCCTGGGGGAGAGGAGTATAATAGGAGGAGTACTCCTGGGGGGAGAGGGGGATAATAGGAGGAGTAGTCCTGGAGGTGAGAAGTATAATAGGAGGAGGAGTTATGGGGGAGAGGAGGATAATAGGAGGAGTTGTCCTGGGGGTGAGGAGGATAATAGAAGGAGTAGTCCTGGGGGGAGAGGAGGATAATAGGAGTAGTAGTCCTGGGGGGAGAGGAGAATAATAGGGGGAGTAGTCCTGGGGGGAGAGGAGTATAATAGGAGTAGTCCTGGGGTGAGAGGAGGATAATAGGAGGAGTAATCCTGGGGAGAGGAGTATAATAGGAGGAGTAGTCCTGGGGGGAGAGGAGTATAATAGGAGGAGTAGTCCTGGGGGAGAGGAGTATAATAGGAGATGTAGTCCTGGGGAGAGAGAAGTATAATAGGAGGAGTAGTCCTGGAGGGAGAGAAGTATAATAGGAGGAGTAGTCCTGGGGGGAGAGGAGTATAATAGGAGGAGTAGTCCTGGGGGGAGAGGAGTATAATAGGAGGAGTAGTCCTGGGGGGAGAGGAGTATAATAGGAGGAGTAGTCCTGGGGGGAGAGAAGTATAATAGGAGGAGTAGTCCTGGGGGGAGAGGAGTATAATAGGAGGAGAAGTCCTGGGGGGAGAGGATTATAATAGGAGGAGTAGTCCTGGGGGGAGAGGAGTATAATAGGAGGAGTAGTCCTGGGGAAAGAGGAGTATAATGGGAGTAGTAGTCCTAGGGGGAGAGGAGTATAATGGGAGTAGTAGTCCTAGGGGGAGAGGAGTAAAATAGGAGTAATAGTCCTGGGGGGAGAGGTGGATAATAGGAGGAGGAGTCCTGAGGGGAGAGGAGTATAATAGGAGGAGTAGTCCTGGGGGGAGAGGAGGATAATAGGAGGAGTAGTCCTGGGGGGTGAGGAGGATAATAGGAGTAGTCCTGTGGGGAGAAAGGAGGATAATAGGAGGAGTAGTAATGGGGTGAGAGGAGTATAATAGAAGTAGTCCTGGGGGGAGGATGATAATAGGAGTAGTAGTCCTGGGGGGTGAGGAGTCTAATAGGAGTATTAGTCCTGGGGGAAGAGGAGTCATATAGGAGAAGTAGTCCTGGGGGCAGAGGAGGATAATAGGAGGAGTTGTCCTGGGGAGAGAGGAGGATAATAGGAGGAGGAGTCCTGGGGGAGAGGAGTATAATAGGAGGAGTAGTCCTGGGGGGAGAGGAGTATAATAGGAGGAGTAGTCCTGGGGGGAGAGGAGGATAATAGGAGGAGTAATCCTGGGGAGAGGAGTATAATAGGTGGAGTAGTCCTGGGGGAGAGGAGTATAATAGGAGATGTAGTCCTGGGGAGAGAGAAGTATAATAGGAGGAGTAGTCCTGGGGGGAGAGGAGTATAATAGGAGGAGTAGTCCTGGGGGGAGATGAGTATAATAGGAGGAGTAGTCCTGGGGGGAGAGGAGTATAATAGGAGGAGTAGTCCTGGGGGGAGAGAAGTATAATAGGAGGAGTAGTCCTGGGGGGAGAGGAGTATAATAGGAGGAGAAGTCCTGGGGGGAGAGGATTATAATAGGAGGAGTAGTCCTGGGGGGAGAGGAGTATAATAGGAGGAGTAGTCCTGGGGAAAGAGGAGTATAATGGGAGTAGTAGTCCTAGGGGGAGAGGAGTATAATGGGAGTAGTAGTCCTGGGGGGAGAGGAGTAAAATAGGAGTAATAGTCCTGGGGGGAGAGGTGGATAATAGGAGGAGGAGTCCTGAGGGGAGAGGAGTATAATAGGAGGAGTAGTCCTGGGGGGAGAGGAGGATAATAGGAGGAGTAGTCCTGGGGGGAGAGGAGGATAATAGGAGGAGTAGTAATGGGGTGAGAGGAGTATAATAGAAGTAGTCCTGGGGGGGAGGATGATAATAGGAGTAGTAGTCCTGGGGGGTGAGGAGTCTAATAGGAGTAGTAGTCCTGGGGGGAGAGGAGTCATATAGGTGAAGTAGTCCTGGGGGCAGAGGAGGATAATAGGAGGAGTTGTCCTGGGGAGAGAGGAGGATAATAGGAGGAGTAGTCCTGGAGGTGAGAAGTATAATAGGAGGAGTAGTCCTGGGGGGAGGAATATAATAGGAGGAGTAGTCCTGGGGGGAGAGGAGGATAATAGGAGGAGTAGTCCTGGGGAGAGACGAGGATAATAGGAGGAGTAGTCCTGGGGGGAGAGGAGTATAATAGGAGGAGTAGTCCTGGGGGGAGAGGAGTATAATAGGAGGAGTAGTCCTGGGGGGAGAGAAGTATAATAGGAGGAGTAGTCCTGGGGGGAGAGGAGTATAATAGGAGGAGAAGTCCTGGGGGGAGAGGAGTATAATAGGAGGAGAAGTCCTGGGGGGAGAGGAGTATAATAGGAGGAGTAGTCCTGGGGGGAGAGGAGTATAATAGGAGGAGTAGTCCTGGGGAAAGAGGAGTATAATGGGAGTAGTAGTCCTAGGGGGAGAGGAGTATAATGGGAGTAGTAGTCCTGCGGGGAGAGGAGTAAAATAGGAGGAGTAGTCCTGGGGGGAGAGGTGGATAATAGGAGGAGGAGTCCTGAGGGGAGAGGAGTATAATAGGAGGAGTAGTCCTGGGGGGAGAGGAGGATAATAGGAGGAGTAGTCCTGGGGGAGAGGAGGATAATAGGAGGAGTAGTCCTGTGGGGAGAAAGGAGGATAATAGGAGGAGTAGTCCTGGGGGGTGAGGAGTCTAATAGGAGTATTAGTCCTGGGGGAAGAGGAGGATAATAGGAGGAGTTGTCCTGGGGAGAGAGGAGGATAATAGGAGGAGGAGTCCTGGGGGAGAGGAGTATAATAGGAGGAGTAGTCCTGGAGGTGAGAAGTATAATAGGAGGAGTAGTCCTGGGGGGAGAGGAGGATAATAGGAGGAGTTGTCCTGGGGAGAGAGGAGGATAATAGGAGGAGTTGTCCTGGGGAGAGAGGAGTCATATAGGAGAAGTAGTCCTGGGGGCAGAGGAGGATAATAGGAGGAGTTGTCCTGGAGGTGAGAAGTATAATAGGAGGAGTAGTCTCCTGGGGGGAGAGGAGGATAATAGGAGGAGTAGTCCTGGGGGAGAGGAGTATAATAGGAGGAGTAGTCCTGGGGAGAGAGGAGGATAATAGGAGGAGTAGTCCTGGGGGGTGAGGAGTCTAATAGGAGGAGTAGTCCTGGGGGGAGGAATATAATAGGAGGAGTAGTCCTGGGGGGAGAGGAGGATAATAGGAGGAGGAGTCCTGGGGAGAGACGAGGATAATAGGAGGAGTAGTCCTGGGGGGAGAGGAGTATAATGGGGAGAGTAGCCTGGGGGGAGAGGAGGATAATAGGAGTAGTCCTGGGGAAGGGGAGTATAATAGGAGTAGTAGTCCTGGGGGGAGAGGAGTATAATAGGAGGAGTAGTCATGGGGGAGAGGAGGATAATAGGAGGAGGAGTCCTGGGGGGAGAGGAGGATAATAGGAGGAGTAGTCCTGGAGGTGAGGAGTATAATAGGAGGAGTAGTCCTGGGGGGAGAGGAGGATAATAGGAGGAGGAGTCCTGGGGGGAGAGGAGTATAATAGGAGGAGTAGTCCTGGAGGTGAGGAGTAGAATAGGAGGAGTAGTCCTGGGGGGAGAGGAGGATAATAGGAGGAGTAGTCCTGCAGAGAGAGGAGGATAATAGGAGGAGGAGTCCTGGGGGAGAGGAGTATAATAGGAGGAGAAGTCCTGGGGGGAGAGGAGGATAATAGGAGGAGTAGTCCTGGGGGTGAGGAGTATAATAGGGGAAGTAGTCCTGGGGGGAGAGGAGTATAATAGGAGGAGTAGTCCTGCAGAGAGAGGAGGATAATAGGAGGAGTAGTCCTGCAGAGAGAGGAGGATAATAGGAGGAGCAGTCCTGGGGGAGAGGAGTATAATAGGAGGAGAAGTCCTGGGGGGAGAGGAGGATAATAGGAGGAGTAGTCCTGGGGGGAAAAGATTATAATAGGGGGAGTAGTCCTGGGGGGAAAGGAGTATAATAGGAGGAGGAGTCCTGGGGGGAAAGGAGTATAATAGGAGGAGGAGTCCTGGGGGGAGAGGAGGATAATAGGAGGAGGAGTCATGGGGTGAGAGGAGTATAATAGAAGTAGTCCTGGGGGGGGGGAGGATAATAGGAGTAGTAGTCCTGGGGGGTGAGGAGTCTAATAGGAGTACTAGTCCTGGGGGTGAGGATTCTAATAGGAGGAGTAGTCCTGGGGGGAGAGGATAATAGGAGGAGTAGTCCTGGGGGGGAGAGGAGGATAATAGGTGGAGTAGTCCTGGGGGGAGAGGAGTCTAATAGGAGGAGTAGTCCTGGGGGGAGAGGAGGGTAATAGGAGTAGTCCTGGGGGGAGAGGAGTATAATAGGAGGAGTAGTCCTGGGGGGAGAGGAGGATAATAGGAGGAGTCCTGGGGGAGAGGAGTATAATAGGAGGAGGAGTCCTGGGGGAGAGGAGTATAATAGGAGGAGTAGTCCTGGAGGTGAGGAGTATAATAGGAGCAGTAGTCCTGGGGGGAGAGGAGGATAATAGGAGGAGTAGTCCTGGGGGGAGAGGATAATAGGAGGAGTAGTCCTGGGGGGGAAGAGGAGGATAATAGGTGGAGTAGTCCTGGGGGGGAGGAGTCTAATAGGAGGAGTAGTCCTGGGGGGAGAGGAGGATAATAGGAGGAGTAGTCCTGGAGGGAGAGGATAATAGGAGGAGCAGTCCTGGGGGGAGAGGAGAGTAATCGAAGGAGTAGTCCTGTGGAGAGAGGAGGATAATAGGAGGAGTAGTCCTGGGGTAGAGGAGTATAATAAGAAGAGTAGTCCTGGGGGGAGAGGAGGATAATAGAAGGAGTAGTCCTGGGGAGAGAAGAGGATAATAGGAGGAGTAGTGCTGGGGAGAGAGGAGTATAATAGGACGAGTAGTCCTGGGGAAAGAGGAGGATAATAAGAGGAGTAGTCCTGGGGGGAGAGGAAGATAATAGGAGGAATAGTCATGGGGTGAGAGGAGTATAATAGAAGTAGTCCTGGGGGGGAGGAGGATAATAGGAGGAGTAGTCCTGGGGGATGAGGATTCTAATAGGAGGAGTAGTCCTGGGGGGAGAGGATAATAGGAGGAGTAGTCCTGGGGGGGAGAGGAGGATAATAGGTGCAGTAGTCCTGGGGGGAGAGGAGTCTAATAGGAGGAGTAGTCCTGGGGGGAGAGGAGTCTAATAGGAGGAGTAGTCCTGGGGGGAGAGGAGGGTAATAGGAGGAGTAGTCCTGGGGGGAGAGGAGTATAATAGGAGGAGTAGTTCTGGGGGGAGAGGAGGATAAAAGGAGGAGTCCTGGGGGAGAGGAGTATAATAGGAAAACTAGTCCTGGTGGAAGAGGAGTATAATAGGAGGAGTAGTCCTGGGGGAGAGGAGTATAATAGGAGGTGGAGTCCTGGGGGAGAGAAGTATAATAGGAGGAGTAGTCCTGGAGGTGAGGAGTATAATAGGAGGAGTAGTCCTGGGGGGAGAGGAGGATAATAGGAGGAGTAGTCCTGGGGTTGAGGAGTATAAGAGGGGGAGTAGTCCTGGGGGGATAGGAGTATAATAGGAGGAGTAGTTCTGGGGTTGAGGAGTATAAGAGGGGGAATAGTCCTGGGGGGAGAGGAGTATAATAGGAGGAGTAGTCCTGGGGGTGAGGAGTATAATAGGGGGAGTAGTCCTGAAGGTGAGGAGTATATAGGAGGAGTAGTCCTGGGGGGAGAGGAGGATAATAGGAGGAGTAGTCCTGGGGGTGAGGAGTATAAGAGGGGGAGTAGTCCTGGGGGGAGAGGAGTATAATAGGAGGAGTAGTCCTGGGTGGAAAGGAGCATAATAGGGGGAGTAGTCCTGGGGGGAGACGAGAATAATAGGGGGGAGTAGTCCTGGGGGGAAAGGAGTATAATAGGAGGCGGAGTCCTGGGGGAGAGGAGTACAATAGGAGGAGGAGTCCTGGGGGGAAAGGAGTATAATAGGAGGGGGAGTCCTGGGGGGAGAGGAGGATAATAGGAGGAGGAGTCCTGTGGGGAGAAAGGAGGATAATAGGAGGAGTAGTCATGGGGTGAGAGGAGTATAATAGAAGTAGTCCTGGGGGGGAGGAGGATAATAGGAGGAGTAGTCCTGGAGGTGAGGAGTATAATAAGAGGAGGAGTCATGGGGGGAGAGGAGGATAATAGGAGGAGTAGTCCTGGGGGGAGAGGAGGATGATAGGAGGAGTAGTCCTGTGGGGAGAAAGGAGGAAAATAGGAGGAGTAGTCATGGGGTGAGAGGAGTAGAATAGAAGTAGCCCTGGGGGGGAGGAGGATAATAGGAGGAGTAGTCCTGGGGGGTGAGGAGTCTAATAGGAGGAGTAGTCCTGGGGGGAGAGGATAATAGGAGGAGTAGTCCTGGGGGGGAGAGGAGGATAATAAGTGGAGTAGTCCTGGGGGGGAGGAGTCTAATAGGAGGAGTAGTCGTGGGGGGAGAGGAGGATAATAGGATTAGTAGTCCTGGAGGGAGAGGAGGATAATAGGAGGAGCAGTCCTGGGGGGAGAGGAGAATAATAGAAGGAGTAGTCCTGTGGAGAGAGGATGATCATAGGAGGAGTAGTCCTGGGGAGAGAGGAGGATAATAGGAGGAGTAGTCCTGGGGGGAGAGGAAGATAATAGGAGGAATAGTCATGGGGTGAGAGGAGTATAATAGAAGTAGTCCTGGGGGGGAGGAGGATAATAGGAGGAGTAGTCCTGGGGGATGAGGATTCTAATAGGAGGAGTAGTCCTGGGGGGAGAGGATAATAGGAGGAGTAGTCCTGGGGGGGAGAGGAGGATAATAGGTGCAGTAGTCCTGGGGGGAGAGGAGTCTAATAGGAGGAGTAGTCCTGGGGGGAGAGGAGGGTAATAGGAGGAGTAGTCCTGGGGGGAGAGGAGTATAATAGGAGGAGTAGTCCTGGGGGGAGAGGAGGATAATAGGAGGAGTCCTGGGGGAGAGGAGTATAATAGGAGGACTAGTCCTGGGGGAAGAGGAGTATAATAGGAGGAGTAGTCCTGGGGGAGAGGAGTATAATAGGACGAGTAGTCCTGGGGAAAGAGGAGGATAATAAGAGGAGTAGTCCTGGGGGGAGAGGAAAATAATAGGAGGAGGAGTCCTGGGGAGAGAGGAGTATAATAGGAGGAGTAATCCTGGGGGGAGAGGAGGATAATAGGAGTAGTCCTGGGGGGAGAGGAGTATAATAGGAGGAGTAGTCCTTGGGGGAGAGGAGGATAATAGGAGTAGTCCTGGGGAAGGGGAGTGTAATAGGAGGAGTAGTCCTGGGGGGAGAGGAGGATAATAGGAGTAGTCCTGGGGAAGGGGAGCATAATAGGATGAGTAGTTCTGGAGGAGAGGTGTCTGATAGGTGGAGGATTCCTGGAGAGGTGTCTGATAGGTGGAGTAGTCCTGGGGGGAGGTGTATAGGTGCCCAATGTGTGTGGGGGGTATGGCGGACCAGGCAGAGTATGTGGGGGGTGTGGCCCAGCGGACAGAGTGTGGGGGGGCGTGGCAGAGCAGGACAGAGTGTGGGGGGGCGTGGCCGAGCAAGGCAGAGTGTGGGGGGCGTGGCCGAGGAGGGCAGAGTGTGGGGGACATGGCCGAGCAGGGCAGCGTGTGTGGGGGGCGTGGCCGAGCGGGTCAGAGTGTGGGGGGTGTGGCCGAGCGGGGCAGAGTGGAGGGGGCGTGGCTGAGCGGGAGAGCGTGTGGGAGGCGTGGTCGAGCGAGACAGCGTGTGGGGGGGTGGCCGAGCGGGGCAGAGTGTGGGGGGCGTGGCAGAGCAGGGCAGAGTGTGGGGGGCGTGGCCAAGCAGGGCAGAGTGTGGGGGGCGTTGCCAAGCGGGCAGCGTTCGGGGGCGTGGCCAAGCGGGCAGAGTGCGGGGAGCTTGGCCGAGTGGGCAGAGTGTGTGGTGGGCGTGGCCGAGTGGGCAACTATGCAAAGCGGTTTCCATAGTTACCTGATGTCAGCGTACGTGTGCCGGGAGTCGAGGGAAAGCTAGTAAGCATGGTACACATCAGGTAAGTATTCAAAGCGACAGTGCTGCTTCACTTGTTGGTCTCCTGCTGTGCAGCACGCATCAGCGTGTGACAGCGGGAGACCAACGATCTGAATGGGCAGGGAGCCGGCATACGCTGGTAACCATGCTACACAATATTACCCGATGTGTACCATGGTTACCAGCGTACCGGCAACCCAGCCGACACATACCCTCGCAGTGATGGGGTTGCCGGCGTACGCTGGTGTGGGCTCCCGGGGGTGCAGCACTCACCTGGGAGTCGGGGCTCCGTGTCGGTTCGGGGAATGCGTGCGGGAGGCGGGGCCAGGACGAGCGTGCAATGCGTGAGGGGGGGCGGAGCGAGAGGCCAATCCGTGCGGGGGGGCGGAGCCTGGGCGAGCGGCCAATCCGTGCGGGGGCGGAACCGAGGCGAGCGGCCAATGAGACGCTTGTCACTGTAATGATAGAATTTTGGAGCAAGACAGACAGACAGACAGAATAAGGCAATTATATATATACTAGAAGGTGGCCCGATTCTATGCATCGGGTATTCTAGAATTTACGTATTGTGTAGTGAATGTATGATTTTTGTTATATATATAAATGTTGTTGTGTGTAGTTGCCAGTGTTTGTGTAGGGCGCTGTACATGTTCTGGGTGTTGCCTGGGTGTGGGGGGGTGAGAGTGGTGTTGTTTGTGTGTTGCGTTTTGTGTGTTGCGTTGTTTGTGGAGTGTGTGTCTGCAGCATTGTGTGTGTGTCTGCAGCATTGTGTGTGTGTTGCGCGGTTTGTGTGGGTGTGGGTGTGGGGTGCGTGTGTGTGTTTTGGGGGAGGTATGTTTTGTGCAATGTGTGTGTGTTGTGCGGTATGTGCATATATTTGTGTGTGCCGCGGTGTTTGTGTGTTGTATATGTGCGGCGTTGTCTGTGTGTGTGGGTGTCTGTTTAGGGCGGTGTTTGTGGTTCCCAGTGTGTGTGGTGTGTTGTGCGGTGCGTGTGTGTGTTTTGGTGGGAGGTGTGCACCCCCCATCGTGGTCCACCCCCCATGCTGCACCCCCCCATCGTGCTCCATCCCCCATGCTGCACCCCCCATCGTGGTCCACCCCCCATACTGCACCCCCCATCGTGCTCCATCCCCCATGCTGCGCACCCCCCATCATGCTCCATCCCCTATGCTGCGCACCCCCCATCGTGCTCCATCCCCCATGCTGCGCAACCCCCATCGTGCTCCATCCCCCATGCTGCGCACCCCCATCGTGTTTCATCCCCCCATTCTGGGCACCCCCCATCGTGCTCCATCCCCCACACTGCCCCCCCATCATGCTCCATCCCCCATGCTTCACCCCCCATCGTGCTCCATCCCCCATGCTGCACTCCCCATTGTGCTCCATCCCCCATGCTGCACCCCCCCATCGTGCTCCATCTCCCATGCTGCACTCCCCATCGTGCTCCATCCCCCATGCTGCGCACCCCCCATCGTGCTCCATCCCCCATGCTGCACCCCCCATGTGCTCCATCCCCTATGCTGCGCACCCCCCATCGTGCTCCATCGCCCATGCTGCGCACCCCCCATCGTGCTCCATCCCCCATGCTGCACCCCCCATCGTGGTCCACCCCCCATGCTGCACCCCCCATCGTGCTCCATCCCCCATGCTGCACTCCCCATCGTGCTCCATCCCCCATGCTGCGAACCCCTCAGAGAGGAGTATAATAGGAGGATTATAATAGGAGGAGTATAATAGGAGTAGTCCTGGGGGTAGAGGAGTATAATGGGAGGAGTAGTCCTGGGGAAAGAGTGGTATAATGGGAGGAGTAGTCCTGGGGAAAGAGTGGTATAATGGGAGGAGTACTCCTGGGGAAAGAGGAGTATAATGGGAGGAGTAGTCCTGGGGAAAGAGGAGTATAATGGGAGGAGTAGTCCTGGGGAAAGAGGAGTATAATGGGAGGAGTAGTCCTGGGGAAAGAGGAGTATAATGGGAGGAGTAGTCCTGGGGGGAGAGGAGTATAATAGGAGGAGTAGTCCTGGGGAGAGAGGAGTATAATGGGAGGAGTAGTCTTGGGGAAAGAGGAGTATAATGGGAGGAGTAGTCCTGGGGAGAGAGGAGTATAATGGAAGGAGTAGTCTTGGGGAAAGAGGAGTATAATGGGAGGAGTAGTCCTGGGGAGAGAGGAGTATAATGGGAGGAGTAGTCTTGGGGAAAGAGGAGTATAATGGGAGGAGTAGTCCTGGGGAGAGAGGAGTATAATGGGAGGAGTAGTCCTGGGGATAGAGGAGCATCGTGTGCGGGGGCATGGCCTAGCGGGCATCGCATGCGGGGGGGCGTGCGGGGCGTGGCCTAGCGGGCATCGCGTGCGGGGCGTGGCCTAGTGGGCATCGCGTGCGGGGGCGTGGCCTAGCGGGCAGCGCGTGCGGGGGTGAGGCGAGCGGCCAATGAGACGCTTGTCACTGTAATGACAGAATTTTGGAGCAAGACAGACAGACAGACTAAGGCAATTATATATATACTAGAAGGTGGCCCGATTCTACGCATCGGGTATTCTAGAATTTACGTATTGTGTAGTTAATGTATGATTTTTGTTCTATATATATATATATATATATATATATATATATATATATATATATATATATATATATATATATATATATATATATATATAGATGTTGTTGTGTGTAGTTACCAAGTGTTTGTGTAGGGCGCTGTACATGTTCTGGGTGCTTTGTCTGGGTGTGGCGGGGGTTGAGAGCGGTGTTGTTTGTGTGTTGCGTTGTTTGTGGAGCGCTGTGTGTCTGTAGCGTTGTGTGTGTGTGTTGCGCGGTTTGTGTGGGTGTGGGGTGTGTGTGTGTTTTGGTGGGAGGTATGTTTTGTGCAATGTGTGTGTTGTGCGGCATGTGTGTATATTTGTGTGTGCCGCGGTGTTTGTGTGTTGGGTGTTGTGTGTGTGCGGCGTTGTCTGTGTGTGTGGGTGTCTGTGTAGGGCGGTGTTTGTGGTTCCCAGTGTGTGTGTGTGGTGTGTTGTGCAGTGTGTGTGTGGCGGTGTGTGTGTGTTTTGGGGGGAATTGTGCACCTCTCATCGTGCTCCATCCCCCATGCTGGGCACCCCACATCGTGCTCCATCCCCCATGCTGCGCACCCCCCATCGTGCTGCATCCCCCATGCTGCGCACTCCCCATCGTGCTCCATCCCCCATGCTGCGCACCCCCCATCGCGCTCCATCCCCCATGCTGCGCACCCCACATCGTGCTCCATCCCCCATGCTGCGCACTCCCCATCGTGCTCCATCCCCCATGCTGCGCACTCCCCATCGTGCTCCATCCCCCATGCTTCGCACTCCCCATCGTGCTCCATCCCCCATGCTGCGCACTCCCCATCGTGCTCCATCCCCCATGCTGCGCACCCCAATCGTGCTTCATCCCCCATGCTGCGCACTTCCCATCGTGCTCCATCCCCCATGCTGCGCACCCCCAACGTGCTCCATCCCCCATGCTGCGCACCCCAATCGTGCTCCATCCCCCATGCTGCGCACTCCCCATCATGCTCCATCCCCCATGCTGCGCACCCCCCATCGTGCTCCATCCCCTATGCTGCGCAACCCCCATCGTGCTCCATCCCCCATGCTGCACACCCCCCATCGTGCTCCATCCCCCATGCTGCGCACCCCACATCGTGCTCCATCCCCCATGCTGCGCACTCCCCATCGTGCTCCATCCCCCATGCTGCGCACTCCCCATCGTGCTCCATTCCCCATGCTGCGCACCCCCATGTGCTCCATCCCCCATGCTATAATAGTTCTCCTATTATAGTCAGAGAGGAGTATAATAGGAGGACTATAATAGGAGGAGTAGTCCTGGGGGGAGAGGAGTATAATGCCGGCTCCCTGCACATGTGTACCGGGAGCCGGTGTACGCTGGTAACTATGATACACATTGGGTAACTAAGGGACCTTAGTTACCCGATGTGTATTATGGTTACCAGCGTTCACCGGCTCCGTCACGATCCCAGCAGCGCAAGGTTATGTCTGGCACTGCTGGGATCATGACGGAGCCGGTGTATGCTGGTAACTATGATACACATCGGGTAACTAAGGGACCTTAGTTACCCGATGTGTATAATGGTTACCAGCGTACACCGGCTCCCTCACGATCCCAGCAGCGCAAGGTTATGTCTGGTGATGCGTGAGGAGGGCCGGGGCGAGCGGCGGGCCGGGGCGAGCGGCCAATCCATGCGGGGGGCGGAGCCGAAGCGAGCGGCCAATCCGTGCGGGGGGGGCGGAGGCGAGCGGCCAATCCGTGCGGGGGGCGGAGCCTAGGCGAGCAACCAATCCATGCGGGGGGCGGAGCCGAGGCGAGCGGCCAATCCGTGCGGGGGGCGGAGGCGAGGCGAGCGGCCAATCCGTGCAGGGGGGCGGAGCCGAGGCGAGGCGAGCGGCCAATCCGCTGTTTGTCACCGTAAGGACACAATTTTGGAGCAAGACAGACAGACAGACAGACAGACAGACAGACAGAATAAGGCAATTATATATATAGATAGATAAGCTCTTTATTCATATGCTTTTTGATCTTTGGCATTGATATTATGTAAAAATATCTAATGCATACTAACCATTCCTATGACATTGTGTCTGCCATTATATACGTCTAATCCAGTGGCGTAACTAGAGTTTGATGGGCCCTGGTGCAAACTTTGGACCGGGGCCCCCCTCCATGTACACAACACTTAGGGTACGGGATAATGATGCTGACACTTGGCTTTTACCCACAGCACCCAGGTTTCCCATGATCTAAAATCCCTCTATCAGCACCCTGCTTTCCCATGCTCTGTCATACATCTTTCCCTCAGCACCCAGCTTTCCCATATCAGAGCATGGGAAAGCTGGGGGCTGAGAGATGTATAGCAGATCATGGGAAAGCTGGGTGCTGAGAGATGTATAGCAGAGCATGGGAAAGCTGGGTGCTGAGAGATGTATAGCAGATCATGGGAAAGCTGGGTGCTGAGAGATGTATAGCAGAGCATGGGAAAGCTGGGTGCTGAGAGATGTATAGCAGAGCATGGGAAAGCTGGGTGCTGAGAGATGTATAGCAGAGCATGGGAAAGCTGGGTGCTGAGAGATGTATAGCAGAGCATGGGAAAGCTGGGTGCTGAGAGATGTATAGCAGAGCATGGGAAAGCTGGGTGCTGAGAGATGTATAGCAGAGCATGGGAAAGCTGGGTGCTGAGAGATGTATAGCAGAGCATGGGAAAGCTGGGTGCTGAGAGATGTATAGCAGAGCATGGGAAAGCTGGGTGCTGAGAGATGTATAGCAGAGCATGGGAAAGAGCCCTTTTCCCTCAGCACAAAACATTCCCATCCCATACTTGTATCTTTTTCCTCCCTCGTATATAGTTCTCCAAATACTATAATGGCCCCCACATAGCCTTCCATATAGTATAAAGGGTCCCACATAACCCTTTATATATTAGAATGCAGCTCCATAATCCTCCATGTATTATAATGCATTTCCCATAGTTCTCCATATTTTATACTGCACCACAGTCCCCCATGCTTTATAATGCACCCCCACAGACCATGTGTAAGGTAGCCTCCATAGTCCTCCATATATTATAATGTAGCCCCCATAGTCCTATATGTATTATAATGCAGCCCCATAGACCTCCATGTATAATGCGCTGCTATAGTCTATGTATAAGGTGTCCTTCATGTTTATTATGCAGTCCCATAGACCTCCATGTATCATGCAGCCAGCACCCCCAGGCCTCCATGTATTATGCAGCCAGTCCCACCAGGGCCTCCATGTGTCATGCAGCCAGCCCCACCAGGGCCTCCATGTGTCATGCAGCCAGCCCCACCAGGTGTCATGCAGCCAGCCCCACCAGGGCCTCCATGTGTAATGCAGCCAGCTTCCCCCGGGCCTATATGTGTCATGCAGCCAGCCCCCCCAGGGCCTCTATGCGTCATGCAGCCAGCCCCCCCAGGGCCTCCATGTGTCATGCAGCCAGCCCCCCCCCAGGTGTCATGCAGCCAGCCCCCCCCCAGGGCCTCCATGTGTCATGCAGCCATCCCCCCCAGGGCCTCCATGTGTCATGCAGCCATCCCCCCCAGGGCCTCCATGTGTCATGCAGCCAGCCCCCCCAGGGCCTCCATGTGTCATGCAGCCATCCCCCCCAGGGCCTCCATGTGTCATGCAGCCAGCCCCCCCAGGGCCTCCATGTGTCATGCAGCCAGCTTCCCCAGGACCTCCATGTGTCATGCAGCCGGCCCCCCCAGGGCCTCCATGTGTCATGCAGCCGGCCCCCCCAGGGCCTCCATGTGTCATGCAGCCAGCCCCCCCAGGCCTCCATGTGTCATGCAGCCAGCCCCCCCAGGGCCTCCATGTGTCATGCAGCCAGCCCCCAGGGCTTCTATGTGTAATGCAGCCTGCCAGCCAGCCCCACCAGGGCCTCCATGTATCATGCAGGCAGCTTCCCCGGGCCTATATGTGTCATGCAGCCAGCCCCCCCAGGGCCTCCATGTGTCATGCAGCCAGCCCCCCCAGGCCTCCATGTGTCATGCAGCCAGCCCCCCCAGGGCCTCCATGTGTCATGCAGCCAGCCCCCAGGGCTTCTATGTGTAATGCAGCCTGCCAGCCAGCCCCACCAGGGCCTCCATGTATCATGCAGGCAGCTTCCCCGGGCCTATATGTGTCATGCAGCCGGCCCCCCCAGGGCCTCCATGTGTCATGCAGCCAGCCCCCCCAGGCCTCCATGTGTCATGCAGCCAGCCCCCCCCAGGGCCTCCATGTGTCATGCAGCCAGCCCCCCCCCCCCCCAGGGCCTCCATGTGTCATGCAGCCAGCCCCCCCAGGCCTCCATGTGTCATGCAGCCAGCCCCCCCCAGGGCCTCCATGTGTCATGCAGCCAGCCCCCCCAGGGCCTCCATGTGTCATGCAGCCAGCCCCCAGGGCTTCTATGTGTAATGCAGCCTGCCAGCCAGCCCCACCAGGGCCTCCATGTATCATGCAGGCAGCTTCCCCGGGCCTATATGTGTCATGCAGCCAGCAAAATAAAAAAAAAAGTACCTCTCAGCTCCTACTGACCCCTGCGACTGCGGTAGTTATGCCCCTGCCCCCATATGTCACACACCCTGCTCCCTATACAGCCTGCACCCCCATATCACACACACACCCTGACCCACATATCTCACCCTGCCCGTACCCCAACTTACCCCTCTCAAACACTCTGCACGCTTCACATGCTTCTGTCACAGTCTGCAGCCCTCATATGCCCCTCACCCTGCAGCCCCTCCCCTCATGTCCCCTCTTTTCTCATTACCACTCATGTGTTCGAAGTATCTTCTCCTGCTTTCTGCCCGGCATCCTGTGTCTCCTCCCACACAGTCACATGGGCGTGACATCATCGCAGGTCCTGGTAGGGATGGTTTCCGTCTGCCGTGCAGGAGCACATCTCCTCTGCAGCAGGTCAGGAACGCCTGGTGGCCTCTCCAGGTCAGGGGCCCCTCTGCCCCCTGCAGACACTGGGCCCCCCTGACTCACAGGCCGGCCCCCTAACGGTCGCGCAGTCGGCCACTACATAGTGGCACTACACATAGGGGCCCGGCAGCCGGCTCTGCAGAGCGGCTGCCGGGCCCCTATAACCCTGCGGGCCCGGTCGCAGTGGCGACCTCTGCGACCCCGATCGTTACGCCCCTGGTCTAATCAATGGGCTCACAGACGTGTTGATCTGCCTGTGTGCTGTTTCATGGTTGGGCAATAGCCTTGTTTATTGGGGTCCCCCATGGTTACAGCCAGGCAGAAACAGTGTTAGTTTATGTGGCATGCTAGTATACAGCTGAGCAACGGTTTTTTAGCCTCATATGGCTGGAGCCAGTTTGAAATAGTCAGTAGCGACACACTGTGCATTTTGAGTCAATCTTGAATGGTGATTATCTATTCTATTGCATAAGCGGTTATATCTGCAATAATAATATACCTCACCGCTTTCCTACCCTGTGTTTTGTTTGTGGGTGGAGTAACCTGCTCTCGCCCCTTCACGAAAACGGTGGCACCACGATATATGAATCATTAATTGGCCTCACCGGTTTCAGGTTTTTAAATTGGTGTTTTTGATCACTGTGTGTATTCCACTTTATTTTAAACAAACCCCATTAAAGGCTAAGTTTTAATATTCACGTGTCGCTATTTCTGCAGATTTAATACATGGAATCCTTTCCTGATACCTAACGGTTGTGAATAAGAGCTTTTTTCTAAAGTATTTTATCTGATATCCAATGGATTATTTGTTTGTGGGGCTACGCACAAATAGATATAAGTGGACCCGTTGAAGTTCGGGTTCAGCTTTTTCTGTTATATTTTAGATAAAGTTCAGTTTGGGAACCGGACTGGTCCTGAACCTGTTGGAAGTCACTGATTGGGCAGTTCGGGTCTCCGCCCACATGCATCCAGCCATAAACAGAGTATTTATTATCGGCGGAGGGATGACGGAGTTTTTTCCTTGTCCACAATACTTTCTATAACAATAACCGTGGCAAAAAAATTCCGCCAAAACACCACATTTTTTTGCCAGGTGGTGTAGATTGGATGCAGGAATATGGTATAAAAATTTCAGCACAAAATCTGCATCTCTTGGCCAAAAACACTGCGATTTTTCTGCTAGGAGATGCAGGTCTGTGAACTCAGTGACCTCCACCTGAGGTCAGGTTACCTGCGATCACAGATGAAGGACCGTGGGAACTTCCAGCAGTGACCGCAAATGACCTGAGTGACGTCAGCGCTCAATGCACAGCTCATTCATTCTCTGGATCTCACAGAGAGCGGTCGGTCGTGCCGCTCTCTGTGATATTCAGATGTAGCAGAGCTGAAGCAGCGTGGGACTTCTGTGGATTACGTCGGAGCTGCAGGGTGTGTTGGGGGTTAATAAAGAGGTGAAGGACGGGGTGTTTGTATTTTATTCCAAATATAGGATTTTTCTGTGTGTCTGTGTTTATTTAAATTGTCTCTCCAGGACTGGAGACAAACTCTAGCGCAGCGCCACCTATTGGAAGTAGCGATCCTAAAAGTTAAATGTGGATTTTTAACAACCCTTTACAAATAACTTAGGATATATATGCCAGATCAGAATCCCAATTTGCAGACATGGTGTTTCGGGGTGCTTGCCCCTCGTCAGGGCAAAGTATGGGGTGTCGTATGTGTTTATTTACTGTCACTTACAGGTTAGTGTGATGCAGGCAGGGCCGGCTCCAGGTTTTTGTGGGCCCTGGGCGAAAGAGTCTCAGTGGGCCCCATCCACACATAAACATGCACAGATACATACACATACAGGCATATGTACACATATTTAAAGAGAAATTCACAAAAACACTTAAATAGACATAAATCTATACACAGTCATATATAGATACACATCATACATGCACACACACATTATTTCTAATATTGGGAAGCCGGCAACAGCCTCATTCACCTCCCGGCTTGTCTAACAGACATGGCCGCATATAGCGCACACTAACACTGCTGTATATACATCACAAGAGAGGCTGGGGCATGGCAGCTATAAGTCCCCTTACTTTACTTGCAACCAGACTGGTTTGCGAAGTCTCCATAAGGAGAATAGTGTTCCCCCGTGCTCCCACAAAGCTTCTCATAGCCAGATCAGACACCCCATACTTTGCACTGACGAGGGGCAAGCACCCCGAAACACCGTGTCTGCAAATTGGGATTCTGATCTGGCTATATATCCTAAGTTATTTGTAAAGGATTGTTAAAAATCCACATTTAACTTTTAGGATCGCTACTTCCAATAGGTGGCGCTGCGCTAGAGTTTGTCTCCTGTCCTGGAGAGTCAACTTGAAGAGAGGCTGGGGACATACACATTACTGGGGGGCATACATATTACTGAGGAAAGGGGTATACAACAATAGGGGGCATACAGCTCTACAGGAGGGCAGTGACTCTGAGGTGGGGGGACAAACAGCTGTGAGGTGGGGGGGTGACATGCAGCTCTGGGGGTATACAGCTCTGGGGTGCGGGGGAACATACAGCTCTGGGGGGGTATACAGCAGTGGGGTGGGGGGACATACAGCTCTGAGGGGGTATGCAGCAGCTGGGTGGAGGAAACATAGCTCTGAGGGGGTATACAGCACCTGGGTGGAGGAGACATATAACTTTGGGGGTATAGTAGTATGCAGCCCCCATATTGTGTTATGAAGCCCCCATTGTCCTCCATATAGTATTATGCAGCCCCCATTTGCACTATGCAGCCCCCATATAACATTAAGCAGCCCCCATATAGCACAATGCAGACCCATATAGCATTAGGCACCATCATGTAGTATACAGCCCGCATATAGCACAAAGTAGACCCAGATAGCATTAGGCATCCTCATGTAGTATACAGCCCACATATAGCACAATGCAGACACATATAGCATTAGGAACCTTCATGTGGTATACAGCCCACATATAGCACAATGCAGACCCAGATAGCAATAGGCACCCTCATGTAGTATACAGCCCGCATATAGCACAATGCAGACCCAGATAGCATTAGGCATCCTCATGTAGTATACAGCCCACATATAGCACAATGCAGACACATATAGCATTAGGCACCTTCATGTGGTATACAGCCCACATATAGCACAATACAGACCCAGATATCATTAGACACCCTCATGTAGTATATGGCCCCTATATAATACACTGCAGAGCCAGATAGCATTAAGCACCCTCATGTAGTGCAGAGCCCCTTTATAGTACACTGCAGAGTCAGATAGCATTAGGCACCCTCATGTAGTATACAGCCCCTATATAGCACAGTGCAGAGCCAGATAGCATTAGGTATCCTCATGTAGTACACAGCCCTATATAGTATAGTGCAGACCCAGACAGCACAGTGCAGAGGCAGATAGCAATAGGCACCCTCATGTAGCATACAGCTTGTATATAGCACAGCCTGTATATAGCACACTGCAGAGCCAGATAGCAATAGCCACCCTCATGTAGCATACAGATTGTATATAGCACAGCCTGTATATAGCACAGTGCAGAGCCAGATAGCAATAGGCACCCTCATGTAGCATACAGCTTGTATATAGCACACTGCAGAGCCAGATAGCAGTAGGCACCCTCATGTAGTATACAGCTTGTATATAGCACAGCCTGTATATAGCACAGTGCAGAGCCAGATAGCAGTAGGCACCCTCATGTAGCATACAGCTTGTATATAGCACAGCCTGTATATAGCACAGTGCAGAGCCAGATAACAATAGGCACTCTCATGTAGCATACAGCTTGTATATAGGCTATATACAAGCTGTATGCTACATGAAGCTGCCTATTGCTATCTGGCTATCTGGTTCTGCACTTTGCTGTATACAGGCTGTGCTATATAATATAGCACAGCCTGTATACAGCACAGTGCAGAGCCAGATAGCAGTAGGCACCCTCAAGTAGTATACAGTGATTAATACTCACTTCTCGTTCCCCCGCTGATCCGGTCTCCTTGGCGCGTCCACTGCTGTCGCTTGCTCTGACCTCTCAGCAGGCGCACAGTGATGACATCACCACGCTCTGCTGCAGAGCTGTCAGAACGCCGACAGTTACAGCGGGGAGAATGATAAGAGAGGGAGCGCACCGCTCACAATGCCGATACAATTGAAAGCGCGATCCTCGGCGGGGGGAGGGGGCGGTGACAGCGCGGCCACCGGGCCCCCCTGAGTAGCGGTGCGCCACTCCCACCGCGAGTGGGCCCCCCGGCAGCTCAGGGCCCCGGCATTTGACCGGGTTTGCCGGGTGCTGGCGCCGGCCCTGGTATCTGATAGACGCCTGTGCCATCACACAAACCTAGAGTTTAGTAGCAGTTGTGTGCCACCATTAACCCCTGCTATTACCCCGACTGGCACCGCATCACGCCTGCGGGAAGAACCAGTAGCGCACACCGGTATGGTCACATCTAATAGATGTAGCACTACCGGGCGGCTGCGGGCTGCAATACCAGCCCCCAGCCGTTATCATGGCTGGGGATGAAAATAGGGGGACCGCATGTCGTTTTTTTTTTTTACTTTCACCGGAATCACACATGCGAGGGGTTCACGCGAGTCTGCCATGGCAGCACCCAGCAAAGCCTCGCACGTCTGACTCTGGGCACTGTATACACAGAACAGGTACAGTACGACAGCTGGAGCTGCAGCCGTGCGCTATAACTGTGCTGCCGAGTGTTTATTTTTACCATCGTGAACTGACCGACAGACTGTACTGCTTTCCCCGCCCACCGGCTGTCCTGGCGCCTGTGATTGGTTGCAGTTAGCTGACACGCTGACACTCAGGGTGGGGGCGTGTCTAGCTGCAACCAACACGCGCCGGTGGGCGGGGAAAACAATGAATATTGAATTGTCGGCTCCGAAAGATAACAGCATGACCCGGAAGGAGTGTGCCGCCATGACAGTGATTCGGTGAGTATGCCGCTCTCGCTCCTAGCCCCACCACAAACGTTTTTAACCTCCGGATTCCAGTCCCCATTGACTTATATGGGTAACTGATTCCGGAGCAGATCTGACTCTTTTTTTAAATCTGGCAGTGATCCGCCGGTCCCGGATTATTGGCCGTCCAATCAACTCTATTTACCACTTAATTAAAAATCAGAATAATGTAGAGACAGTGTCACACTAGGTACGGTGAAGTACCAAGCGAATGGCAAAAGGGAAGGGAAACCCAGTGCCTAGGATAAGGGGATATGAGAGCCCTGACCAAGTTTACCGCTGGGCCCCTGAGTTCCGTCACCACCATATAAAGATTCTACACCTATGCGCCGAGCCGGATACTTGACTCTAGGCTGACCCTGAACTGAGCCCTAAATAGGGAACGGATGGGATGAGCTCTTAATCAACCTCACTAGGTACGAAAGGACACACACGGATAACAAACAAGAGAAACAGCAAACAACGTACCGCTAGACGACTCAGTAAGAAGTTCAGTAAAGAGCAACAACGATCCTACTGGTCTGTGCAAGCCACCTGCTTGCATCCAGACCTTGTGAAGGAACTGAATATCTCCAGCACAAGTCCAGGAAAAATGAGAATATTTTAACCCAATAGTAAATTCAGATGATTAGCAGCTGAAGAGGAGCTCCCCAGTGTCCTAAAGTAAAAGGATGAAAACCCAGCAGAGAGGAGATACCTAGTACACAGAATACTAACAGCAGGAAAAATAGAGAGTCAGGGACTATTTAGCACAGCCGAACGCTGTGACCTTCTATTGCTGGACACCACATGACTGTCTTGTCAGCTGTGACACACCTGTGACAGAGAGGGACTCTGATTCCAATGATGTGTCATTTACTGGGCTGCTTGCTGTAGTTTTGATAAATTCACTGTATTATCATTAGGGGATTATCACTAGAGAACTAGTAAACCTGCTGCCATGTATCCTCCTCTATCTCCATAAGCTCTGTATAACTCCACTCCTGATTAGCAGCTTTCTGTCTATGCTCATTGTACACAGCTGCCAATCAGTGATGTGGGTGAGGTTATACACAGAGCATCATTTCGAAAACTGGTAGATTTTAAACAAAGGAAACTGATTTTCAAAACTTCAGCAAGCAGCCAAGTAACTGACACATCGCTGGAATCAGGGTCTGTGCTTATACAGGTTGATTGGACACACGTTACAAGTAGCTTTGTTCCTCTTAATCTATAAACCACATCCCAAAGCCATACGCTATTAAATTTTATATATTTAATCTGAAAAGTCGGCCGTTTTTATAAAAATATACAAAAGATATTACAAAAGGGAACAAAACAATGCATCATATACAATTAAATAAAATAAACGGGAATAACAAAAGGAAAATTACTGAACTTGGGTCACAGAAATGACTTCAGATTTCTGGAGAGAAGGACTCTAATGGAACAATCCTACACAGCAATGTTCCTTTCATTGAACAAAGATCATAATTGGAATTTTTATTAACACAAGTTACACCCACATACTTCCCTTCTAGTGACTCATAACAGGGCTGGACTTCAGTGAAAGATAACATGAGTCTAAGGGCGGCGGTACACGGTACGATATATCGTGCAATATGTCATCGGGGTCACGGAAGTCGTGACGCACATCGAGCATTGTTAGAGATGTCATACCGTGTGAGACCTCCGAACGACAGTTAACGAGCAAAAATACTCACCTTATTGTTGCTCGTTGACACGTCGTTCATTTCCATAATGTCGTTTACACTTCAGTGCGTCAGTTGTTCGTTATTCCCGGGGCAGCACACATCGCTACATGCGACACCCCGGGAACGATGAACAACAACTTACCTGCGTCCCGCCGGCAATGAGGAAGGAAGGAGGTGGGCGGGATGTTACGTCCCACTCATCTCCGCCCCTCTGGTTCTATTGTTCAGCTGCTGTGTGACGTCGCTGTGACGCCGAACGTCCCTCAATCTTCAGGAAGAGGATGTTCGCCGCCTACAGCGACGTCGTTAGGGAGGTAAGTACGTGTGATGGAGTTTAACGACTTTGTGCGACATGGGCAAGGAATTGCCCATGATGCACAAACAACAGGGGCGGGTGCGATCGCTCATGCGATCGCACGATAAATCGTTGCGTGTAACGCCGTCCTTAGTCTTAGAAAATTACGAGATTCCCAAACCTTTAGATAACTTCACCCCTGGAGGTCCTAGGTGGAAGATATTACAGTCATCTTTCCTATCACAATCTTATCTGTACATAGATAGGAGACATTGCATAGATATTTTCATCTTTCTGGACGATATCCATTTGGCGGGAGCCCAGCAGTCTACTAATAATGCAGAACAATGCATTGCTTTCTCCACTTTAGCACAAATTCAAAAATGTGACTTTCCTACTGTATCTATTATATCAATGCAATTTATACTTTCTATAAGCGGAAACAAAGGATTTTAATTTCTCTGTTATTTTTCTGTTCAACTGCTGCTCTTCTCTCTACTGGTCATAAATCCGTCCTTTTCTAAATTCTTGTGCATTTAAGCTGAGTTTGGCTTTACATCTGCTAGAGGATTCTCTTTAGTTACCTGTTTCCAAAGGAGGGGGTCAGCTTCATAGGGGTATTGTTGGGTATTTATGAATTTTCTAATTTTTATATGACACACCATTACATATTGATGTTTTTCCAAAATCAAGCTTTGAAAGCCAAGGTCATATTTTTAACACTTTCGTCTACTTGGTGCTTTAAGAGTTCAATAAAATCAGACATTTTACACTCCCATCTTCCCAAAATAACCTACATAAAAAAGAAAAAGGTTGCACTAAAATCCTAATGACATAATTGGTCATTAACCCAGCAGAAGTCCAGGGAAGATATACAAGTTCATATAGGCAGCAATATGCTTCCGGTTTAAGAGAAAGACTGCCTGGTAACTGGACCTCTCCCAGTGGCTGGTGTGACACCTGGTGTGACTTCTGCTGGGTTAATGACCAATTAAGTGTAACTTCTTGGGAGACACTATGTATTGGAAGGACTAGTGTCAGTACATAAGGTATGAGTTACGGTGGAATCTTGACACCCTGGTTGTTTTAGGGGTTGTTGAACATTTGGAACATTCTGGATACCGACTACCTGTTCCATCTTATAAACACAGGATTATACCTCATTGAAAATAACCCAGGACCACAGCTGTATCAGCTTATTGAGATTGCCAGTTTTCTTTGGCAAGAATGATGGACATATGAATGGTTGTATATACACTAATTTGACACATTTTGTATGTTGTTACTGACCCCTGAAGAACCTCCTTCTGGGGAGGAGAAACGCGTCGGGTCAAGTTCTTTAGTGATGTAATGTAACAGTAATAATATATTGAGTGTATTTTTTTTTATTTTTTTTTTCTCCCTTAAAATTTGATTCATAAAAATGAATCTGACTTATGCCTATACTCTCTCGCTATATTGTAATACGTAAATTATACACAACTGGGGTTATGTATAACATTTAACTAAGATGCTTGTAATCCAAATGGCTATATTATTATATTAATATTGTCCGGGCTGCATTTAGAATTAAATTCCTATAGATCTATTAGCACCTAGTGAATCCATAGATAGTTTAGACTGGGGCTGTATCTAGTGGCTATTTTGCCATAGGTACAGATCTACAGTACCTAATCTCTAGGGTCGTCCTCAGAATTAAACTCCATAAATTGTGACTCGGACTTATGACAATTGACCTATAGTCGACTGTAAAACCTTTTCATCATAACTATAGCCTGACTATGTCCTTATTATTATCAAGATTGATGGGTATTATTCAGGTATAAGGCCATCCTTGGGATAAATTTTATTATTGGTTCACTTGTTGGTGAAATTTGTCTTTCATATCTGTGAAGTGTTTTAATATGTCACTTTTTCAAATAATAAAAAGAAATGTTTTTATAACAGAATTGTGAAGTTGAACAAAATTTATTGCTTATTTTTAGCTTTTTTAAAAAAAATAAAAAACTGAAAATTGGGGCGTGCAATATTATTCATCCCCTTTACTTTCAGTGCAGCAAACTCACTCCAGAAGTTCATTGAGGATCTCTGAATGATCCAATGTTGTCTTAAATGACTGATGATGATAAATATAATCCTCCTGTGTGTAATCAAGTCTCCATATAAATGCACCTGCTCTGTGATAGTCTCAGTGTCCTGTTCAAACCGCATAGAGCATCATGAAGACCAAGGAACACAACAGGCAGGTCCATGATACTGTTGTGGAGAGGTTTAAAGCCAGATTTGGTTACTAAAAGATTTCCAAAACTTTAAACATCCCAAGAAGCATTGTGCAAGCGATCATATTGAAATGGAAGAGTATCATACCTCTGCAAATCTACCAAGACCCGGCCGTTCCTCAAAACTTTCATCTCAAACAAGGAGAAGACTAATCAGAGATGCAGCCAAGAGGCCCATGATCACTATGGATGAACTGCAGAGATCTACAGCTGAGGTGGGAGAGTCTGTCCATAGGACAACAATCAGTCGTACACTGCACAAATCTGGCCCTTATTGAAGAGTGGCAATAGGAAAGCCATTTTTCAAAGATAACCATAAAAAGTGTTGTTTAAAGTTTTCCACAAGCCACCTGGGAGACACCAAACATGTAGAAGAAGGTGCTTTGGTTAGATGAAACCAAAATCGAACTTTTTGGGCACAATGCCAAACGATATGTTTGGCGTAAAAGCAACACAGCTCATCACCCTGAACACACCATCCCCACTGTCAAACGTGGTGGCAGCATTTTGGTTTGGGCCTGCTTTTCTTCAGTAGGGACAGGGAAGATGGTTAAAATTGATGGGAAGATGGATGGAGCCAAATACAGGACCATTCTTGAAGAAAACCTGTTGGAGTCTGCAAAAGACCTGAGACTGGGTCTTCCAACAAGACAATGATCCAAAACATAAAGCAAAATCTACACTGTGTGCAGAATTATTAGGCAAGTTGTGTTTTAGAGGATTTGTTTTATTATTGATCAACAACTATGTTCTCTATCAACCCCAAAGACTCATAAATTTCAAAGCTTAATATTTGTGGAAGTTGGAGTGGGTTTTATTAGATTTGGCTATCTTAGGAGGATATGTGTTTGTGCAGGTAACTATTACTGTGCAGAATTATTAGGCAACTTAATAAAAACCAAATATATTCCCATCTCACTTGTTTATTTTCACAAGGTAAACCAATATAACTGCACAAAACTTAGAAATAAACATTTCTGACATGCAAAAACAAAACCCCCAAAAAATTAGTGACCAATATAGCCACCTTTCTTTATGATGACACTCAACAGCCGACCATCCATAGATTGTCAGTTTCTTGATCTGCTTACGATCAACATTGCATGCAGCAGCCACCACAGCCTCACAGACACTGTTCCGAGAGATTTACTGTTTTCCCTCCCTGTAGATCTCACATTTTATGAGGGACCACAGGTTCTCTATGGGGTTCAGATCAGGTGAACAAGGGGGACATGTCATTATTTTTTCATCTTTTAGGCTATGTGCGCACGTCGCGTAAAAACATGCAGTTACGCTGCGCTTTGTAGCGCAGCGTAACTGCATGCGTCCTGCGGCCCCTGCACAGTCTATGGAGATTGTGCAGGGGCCGTGCGCACGTGGCGTTTAAGAGCGCAGCGCTTCGGCTACTGCCGAAGCGCTGCGCAAAAAGAAGTGACATGTCACTTCTTTCCTGCGCTTTGCCGGCAGCTCCTGCTCTGTCTATGTCAGGAGCTGCAGGCAGAGCGCATGGAATCGGCGCTCACTACGGACATTTCTGCAGCGATCTAAAGCGCACATGTGCTCTTCAGATCGCTGCAGAAATTTCTGCAGGGCTTGTACGCAACGTGCGCACATAGCCTTAGACGTTTACTGGCCAGCCACGCTGTGGAGTAGTTGGATGCATGTGAATGAAGCATTGTCCTGCATGAAAATAATGTTTCTCTTGAACGATACTGACTTCTTCCTGTACCACTGCTTGAAGAAGTTGTCTTCCAGAAACTGGCAGTAGGTCTGGGTGTTGAGCTTCACTCCATCCTCAACCCGAAAAGGTCCCACAAGTTCATCTTTGATGATACCAGCCCATACCAGTACCCCACCTCTACTTTGATGGCGTCTGAGTCGGAGTGGAGCTCCCTGTCCTTTACTGATCCAGCCTCTGGCCCATCCATCTGGCCCATCAAGAGTCGCTCCATTTCATCAGTCCATAAAACCTTTGAAAAATCAGTCTTAAGATATTTCTTGGCCCAGTCTTGACATTTTATCTTATATTTCTTGTTCAAAGGTGGTGGTTTTTCCGCCTTCCTTACCTTGGCCATGCCCCGGAGTATGGCACACCTTGTGCTTTTTGATACTCCAGTAACGTTGCAGCTCTGAAATATGGACACACTGGTGTCAAATGGCATCTTGGCAGCTTAACGCTTGATTTTCCTCAATTCATGGGCAGTTATTTTGTGCCTTTTTTGCCCAACATGCTTATTGCGACTTTGTTGGCTATTTGCCATAAAAATGCTTGATAGTTTGGTGATCACGCTTCAAAAGTTTGGCAATTTCAAGACTACTGCATCCCTCTGCAAGACATCTCACAATTTTGGACTTTTCAGAGCTCGTCAAATCTCTCTTCTGACCCATTTTGCCAAAGGAAAGGAAGTTGCTTAATAATTAAGCACACCTTATATATGGTGTTGATGTCATTACACCACACCCCTCCTTATTACAGAGATGCACATCACCTGATTTACTTAATTGGTAGTTGGCTCTCAAGCCTATACAGCTTGGAGTACGACATGTATAAAAAGTATCATGTGATCAAAATACTCATTTGCCTAACAATTCTGCACAGTGTACAATGGAATGGTTCACAAATAAACGTATCCAGGTGTTAGAATGGCCAAGTCACAGTCCAGACCTGAATCCAATCGAGAATCTGTGGAAAGAGCTGAAAACTGCTGTTCACAAATGCTCTCCATCCAACCTCACTCAGCTCCAGCTATTTGCAAAGGAAGAATGGGCGAGAATTTCAGTCTCACAGGTCCTCAACTGGCAGCTCCATTAAAAGGTACCCGCAAAACGCCAGCATTCATGTCTACAGGGAAGAGGCGACTCCGGGATGCTGGCCTTCAGGGCAGAGTGGCAAAGAAAAAGTCATATCTGAGACTGGAAAAGGAAAAGATTAATATGGACAAAAGAACACAGACATTGGACAGAGAAAGATTGGAAAAAAGTGTTATGGACAGACAAATCGAAGTTTGAGGTGTTTGGATCACACAGAAGAACATTTGGCAACCGTCCAACCAACAGAAGGAAATACAGCTACCGCCACAGCGAGAGTTCCAAGGGCCAGAGCCTGCGGGCAAAAGGGCTCCTCCGGCACATACACACGCTGGGGAACGGGTTAATCCATCGGGACCGAACATACACAAAGGTGCAGGGAAAGGCAGCCACCACTAACTGTCCAGGAGAAGCCACAGTAGCCGGCTGCGGGACCCGTCCATCCAGCCGTTTGGTTTACCAGAGACTTTGCGTACCTTTGTGGCTGAGTGAGTACTACCGTGCCATCTGGCACCGCGCTGCGCAGTCCAAGCGACCCTGCACCCATCCAACCCTGCCTCCCTGTCATCTCACCGGGCCCCGGGACCACCAACCCCTACCCACGGAGGGGGAAACCAACATCCCAGCTGTTCCCTGCCATCGCTCCCGGGATCCCCGTCACCAGCAGCGGTGGTGCCCAACCTCACCACAACCCGTGGGTGGCGTCACGGACCAAATCCCCAAACCAAACTACCCCCTTTCACTCACGGGCGAGGAGCGCTGCTCGAGTCCCTGGATCCGGCCCACCGAGCAGCCATCGCAGCAGCGCTGGACCCGAGCGTTAGCGAGCGCAGCGCAGCGGCGTCCTTCCCTGCCCACGACAGGTGCAGATTCATTACACCCACACTCCTCACATGGAGGGTCTGCACTCCTAGAAAATGGGGGATACATTCCCTGAGCGTGTCCCCCATATTCTAGACGGTCCAGAGTCGTCGTGGGACCCCCTTATTTTTTTCCTTACAATAAATTGGTGAAAGAGGGAATGTTTTGGAGAGTGTTTTTTCAAATACTTTTTTTTTTGTCTATTTTTTTGTTAGTACTGACAGTTTGTGATGTCGGGTATCTGATAGATGCCATGACATTACAAACTGCTGGGCTTGATGTCAGGTGACCTTACAGCTAGTATCAACCCCATTTATTACCCCGTTTGCCACCAAACCAGGGCACGGGATGAGCTAGGGTAAAGCGCCAGGATTGGCGCCTCTATTGGATGCGCCACTTCTGGGGCGCCTGCGGCCTGCTATTTTTAGGCTGTGAGGGGCCAATAACTATGGACTTTCCCACCCTGAGAATACCAAACCACAGCTGTCCGCTTTACCTTGACTAGTTCCAATTTGGGGGGGACCCTACTTATTTTTGTAATTATTAACATTTATACAATAATTATAAAAAAAAGAGTCTGGGGTGACCTCCACATTGGATCCCCAACCACGGTAAAGCTGCCAGCTGTGGTTTTCAGGCTATAGCCGTCTGCTTTACCCTAGCTGGCTATCAAAAATGGGAGGGACCCCACGTCATTTTTTTTTTTAAACTATTTTTTTAAATAAAAAAAATTAATGGGCTTCCCTGTATTTTGATTGCCAGCCAAGGTAATGCCAGGCAGATGGGGCTGGCAACCAGTATCTGTCTGCTTTATCTGTGCTGAGAATCAAAAATAACGCGGAGCGCTACGTCATTTTGTTTAATGATTTATTTTTACAGCACTGTGAGGTCAGGCAATCAAAATACAGGGAAGCCCATTTTTTTTTAGTTATTTTAAGTAAATAATTAAAAAAATATATATGGGCTCCCGCTGCATTTTTTGTATTCCTAGCTAAGGGTAATCCAAGCAGCTACTGGCTGCTAACCCCCACTGCTTGATGTTACCTTCACTGGCAATGGAAAATCCAGGGAAGCATTTTTTATTTTGTTTGCCAAAAAACTACAAAAAAAATTACATGAGCTTCGCCATATTTTTGTGCTAGCCAGGTACAGCAGGCAGGCACGGCTGCCCCCAACCCCCAGCTGCCTATTTGTACCCGGCTGGGAACTAAAAATATAGGGAAGCCCTATTTTTAATTATTTCATGAATTTCATGAAATAATTAAAAAAAAAAAAAAACACGTAGGCTTCGCCCCATTTTTGTGTCCAGCCGGGTACAACTAGGCAGCTGGGGATTGGATCCGCAGCACAGGTTAGCCTGAGCTTTCTGGGCGCCTCTGCTGCGAATTGCAGTCCGCAGCCGCCCCAGAAATTGGCGCTTTCATAGAAGCGCCATCATCTGGCGCTGTATCAAACTCTTCCAGCTGCCCTGGTGATGGTGGCTTGCTGGGTAATAATAATGAGTTAATACTAGCTTTGTTTTACTAGCTAGTATTAAGCCAGAGATTCTTAATGTCAGGCAAGTTTGACCCGGCCATTAAGAATCTCTGATAAAGGGTTAAAACAAAAAGACACCACACAGAGAAAAAATACTTTAATAGAAATAAATACACAGACACAGAGACTCCATGTTTATTAATCCCTCTCATCCCTCCACGATCCATGGTCTTCTGTCTTCTTTCTCCTTTAACCCATGCAGCTCTGCTCAATCAGCAGCGCTGCATGGGAGAAAGGACGCTACTGCTCCGTGCGGAAATCACTCCGTGAGTGATCAGTGCTGCTGGCTGTTAGAGGTGACGTCACCGCTCACAGGCGCGTTGCTATAGCAATGGTGCTCCGATCACGTGATTCCCGTTCCGCTGCGGCTGTAAGCGGTAGCGTCACCGCTTACAGACACGTTGCTATAGCAACAGTGATCTCCGTTATTGACCGGCTGTGGCAGGCGGTGAATAACGGAACTGGGAAGCAGACCGGGAACCCGACCGTGTGCCAGAGCATGTCGCTGGTACACAGAGATACACAAACGTGCACCATGTATCGGAGAGATGCAATGACAGGACCTAGCATGACGTCAAAGCCATGTGACCAGTCTGTAGCCAATGAGATAATAGACATGTAACTGGTCACATGCTATTTTGACATCACGATAGGTCCTATCATCAGTGCTGGTTACCGGGAGGACGCAGTGGTTATCGGCAGGAATAGCGGCTGGAGACAGCGTGCAGGACGGATCGCGGGGACCGGTAAGTGTAATGGCAATGTTTATTAACTGTATGTGTACATTTATAATGTGTTTTTATGTGTTTGTGTTTGCCTCCAATTGGTTTCAATGGGGTTCGAGAGTTTGACGAACGGTTCGTCGAACGGGGCACTGTTCGGCGATCCGAACCGAACTCGAACTCTAGGGGGGTGGCTCATCTCTAACCATCACTTCTCTGCCATCAGCTAATCACCATGTCTATCTTCCCCACAGGTATGTTCATTTATCCACCCCACTCTCCCATGAACTGAACTGATCTCTCCTTCTCTCTGCTGTGTGTCCTAATACATGGTATGTTCATTTATCCACTCTACTTTCCCAATACATCTGACCTGTTCTCTCTTTGCTTCAATATCTCCCTGGCATGCTCCAGCATCTCACTGTGACCTCCCCCCTGTTCCCCACCTTCCTTTATGACCTTTGTTTACTCTGACTATGTGATGCTGCATCTGGCTTATTTGAGTGAGTGATCAAGAGGTTCTTGTTGCACCCCACCCTTCACAGCTGATTGCACTTGTATGTGTATATATCGGGGCAACTAAAAGTCTGCACCAGACTTTGTCTGCACCATGACAGGTCTGCACCTGTAAGTATGATGCATTGAATTAGGCCAGAGTTGGGCCAGAAGTGACCGGAAGGCAAATGCATACATAGACTCTGTAAACAATGTTTGTGTTTCTCTTCACTTTCACTCCTATAACACTTCACTTTCTATTGCTCCCTCTGATCCCTAAACCCAGTAATGAATTTTTCATATCTCCCTCCATCCTCCCCACCCACCTCACCTTCCCCTCAGCTATTTTCCTCCACATTTCACCCAGTGTCTCCAGACACACACGATCACCTCATGGCCTCTCCTGCTCCCACCTGCTAACACTCACTGCTTCTCCTCACTGCTGGGGATATCTCTCCTAATCCTGGTCCTCCTCACCACATCCCTATTGTCACTTCAAACCCTCATCCACAACCTATCACAAATTTCCGCAACCTCTCTAACCTCATACCCATCCATCCAGCCCCCGCTCCCCCAGTCCCACTAACAGGAGCTCTATGGAACGCTCGCTCTGTCTGCAACAAACTTTCCGACATCCACGATCTTTTCATCACTAATAAACTCTCCATTCTTGGCATCACAGAAACCTGGCTCACCCCCTCTGACACTGCCTCTCCTGCTGCACTTTCTTATGGCGGTCTCCAACTCTCTCACACCCCCCGCAGCCAGTAACAAGCATGGTGGAGGAGTTGGTTTGCTGCTGTCCGACCACTGCTCCTTTACACCAATTCCACTACCACCCACGGTTACTCGCCCCTCTTTTGAGGTGCACTCCGTATGTATCTATGCCCCCTCCAACTGGCTGTCATTTACCGCCCTCCAGGGCCAGCCACTGCCTTTTTTGATCATTTCACCACCTGGCTACTACACTTCCTTTCCACTGACATCCCCACCATCATCATGGGTGATTTTCAATATCTCCATTGACAATTCCCACTCATCTGTCTCCAAACTTTAACACTCACTTCCTCCTTCGGCCTCACTCAATGGTCCTCTGCAGCTACTCACAAAGATGGCCACACGCTGGACCTCATCTTCTCTCACCTCTGTTCCCTATCTAAACTCTCTAACTCGCCTCTCCCCGTCTGATCACAACCTACTCACATTCTCTTCTCTCTCTTCTCCAAGTATGCAACCCCCCCTCCACAAACTTTCACACCCTCGCAGAAATATCAAACACCTTGATTTACACGCACTTTCTCAGTCCCTTCTCCCTCTTGCAGACATTGCACTTTTACACGATGCAGATGCTGCTGCAACTTTATACAACACTACAATCTCTGCCGCTCTCGAATCAGCTGCCCCCCTCCCAAAACCCAAAACCCGCACAATCAACAGGCAACCCTGGCACATGAGTCAGACTAAAGAACTGAGACGGGCTTCCAGAATTGCTGAGCGCAGATGGAAGAAGTCTCATTCCACTGAGCACTTCATTTCATATAAAGAGTCCCTCACCACTTTCAAGTCCACACTCACTGCTGCAAAACAAACCTACTTCTCATCCCTCATATCCTCTCTCTCTCACAGCCCTAAACAGCTATTCAACACTTTCAATTCTCTCCTCCATCCTCCAGCACCACCTTCCTCTCCTCTCATCTCAGCTGAAGACTTTGCCTCTTTCTTCAAGCAGAAGATTGACAACATCAGAGCAAGCTTTGGCCCACAATCACCACGGCCCCTCATCATAGCTACTCAGCCCTCTTCCTCTAAATCCAGCTTCTCCACCATGACAGAAAACAATCTTTCCACTCTACTCTCAAGATAACATCTAACCACCTGTGCACTTGACCGGCTCCCATCGCACCTCATCCCCAACATCACCGCAGTCCTCATCCCAGCCCAAACCCATTTCTTCAACCTATCACTAACAAGTGGTGTATTCCCCTCATGCTCTAAACATGCTGTAGCGCATGGTCCAGCCAGAGTCCGAGGGGGGCGCTCTTCCTCACATCAGCCCAGCCCCAGCATGGCCCCCACCTGCACCCCCGGGCCCAGCCTCCGGCAGCGACGTCCTTCCTCTTACCAGTCTCATGGTCCTGCAGACTCCGCTCCTGTTCACTCCCGGGTCGGGCGTCCTGCTCCTAGGGCTGCTGCAGCCTCTTCCTGTCTGCAGGCCACACACAGGTCTGCAGTGTGTGATTCTAGGCTGCGCGCGAGGTCACGCCCCCTTTCTTAAAGTGGTAGCACCCAATTATCTGGAAGTGACCTCAGAGGTCACCTGTTACCATATGGTATTTAAGTCCACCTCCCCTAGCAGCAGGCGCCTGAGCAACTCTTCTACTAGAGCCCTGCTAGTGTTCTGGCCCCTTTGTACTTCTGTTATCTGTGTGTTACCTATGTGAGCAAGGATGGTTGACCTTAGGGAGATCAACATCCACCACTGCGGAGACACCATCACGTGTTTCTCAACGCAGTGATTCTAGAGCAATGCCCCCAGGGGGCATTGCTCTAGAATCACTGCGTTGAGAAACACGTGATGGTGTCTCCGCAGTGGTGGATGTTGATCTCCCTAAGGTCAACCATCCTTGCTCACATAGTCTTTTACTAGGCAATGTCCCACTAGCCAGATTCCTACTCCACACTGATGAGGGGAAAATACCCCGAAACGGCTGTCTGTGGATGGATACCATGTTTGGCATAGGTGGTCTCCTTGACTGGAGACTGCCCTTCCCGTGGTTGTTCCTTCCCGGTGAAAGACCTGGCTAGTTTCCTGCCAGCGTTGAGAAACATGTGATGGTGTCTCCGCAGGCCTTCTTGCTTTGATCTGTGTGTTACCTGTCCGTTACTAATACTTTGTCTCACCGTAGTACCATCTGTTCCTTCCGGCTGTGGACGTCACCCGCCATACCCGCAGTGGACGTCACCCGCCATACCCGCAGTGGACGTCACCCGCCATACCCGCAGTGGATGTCACCGGCCATACCCGCAGTGGAAGTCACCGGCCTTACCCGCAGTGGACGTCACCCGCCATACCCGTAGTGAACGTCTCCGTGCCACCTACTGTGACCATCTCCGGTGCCACTTCCGTATTCCGCCTGCTGCGGACATCATACCCGAGCTACGCCTGGCCGTACAGAGACCCCTACCTCCGGTTCCTGGCTGCCGTGCACTTAGGCCTTCTGGGGAGGCGCCGCACAGTCCCTGTATAGGGGTTCGCTGCTGGCCGTCTTCTCAGGGGAGTCCGGTGCACAGTCCAGTGGGTCCACCTCCAGACGCTCGCCGCTCCTCGGTGAGCGTAACACATGCCTCTATTACACCCATCTTCAAAAAGCCCTCCGTTGACCCATCCTCTGTGTCAAACTATAGCCCCATATCCCTTCTCCCCTATGCCTCAAAACTACTGGAACAGCATGTCCATCTTGAATTGTCCTCAAACCTCTCCTCCTGCTCCCTCTTTGACCAGCTACAATCTGGCTTCCGACCATATCACTCTACTGAAACTGCCCTAACCAAAGTCACCAATTATCTACTAACCGCCAAACCCAAGCGACACTACTCTATCCTCCTCCTCCTGGACCTGTCCTCTGCCTTCGACACAGTAGACCATTCCCTCCTGCTACAGATTCTCTCATCTCTGGACATCACAGACTTGGCCCTATCTTGGATCTCTTCATACCTTACCGACCAAACTTTCAGCGTCTCCCATTCTCACACCACTTCCTCATCTCGCCCCCTATCTGTCGGTGTCCCCCAAGGCTCAGTTCTTGCACCCCTGTTGTTCTCCATCTATACCTTCGGCCTGGGACAGCTCATAGAGTCCCACGGCTTTCAGTATCATCTCTATGCCGATGACACACAGATCTACCTCTCTGGACCTAACATTACCTCTCTACTAACCAAAATTCCACAATGTCTGTCTGCTATTTCATCCTTCTCTGCGCGATTCCTAAAACTTAACATGGACAAAACAGAGTTCATTGTCTTTCCTCCTCCTCACTCATCTCCTCCAACAAGCCTTTCCAGCAAACTTGATGGTTGCTCACTCTCCCCAGTCTCACTAGCTCGTTGCCTTGGAGTAACCCTTGACTCTGCTCTATCCTTCAAGCCACACATCCAAGCCTTCTTCACCTCATGCAGACTACAACTCAAAAATATCTCCCGGATCTGTGCTTTCCTTAACCAAGAATCAGCAAAAACATTAGTGCATGCCCTAATCATCTCCCGCCTCGACTACTGCAACCTCCTGCTCTCTGGCCTCCCTTCCAACACTCTTGCACCCCTCCAATCTATCCTAAACTCTGCGGCTCGCTTAATCCACCTCTCCCCTCGCTATTCCCCAGCCTCGCCACTCTGCCAATCCCTTCACTGGCTTCCCATCGCCCAACGACTCCAGTTCAAAACATTAACCATGACATACAAAGCCATCTACAACCTGTCTCCTCCCTACATCTGTGACCTAGTCTCCTGGTACCTACCTGCATGCAACCTCAGATCCTCACAAGCTATCCTTCTCTACTCCTCTCTTATCTCCTCTTCCCACAATCACGTACAAGATTTCTCCCGTGCCTCCCCCATACTCTGGAACGCTCTACCTCAGCATATCAGACTCTCCCCTACCATGGAAAGCTTCAAGAGGAACCTCAAGACCCACCTCTTCCAACAAGCCTACAACCTACAATAGCCCGCAGTCCAGTACACCACTGCGCAACCAGCTCTGTCCTCACCTATTGTACCATCACCCATTCCCTGTAGACTGTGAGCCCTTGCGGGCAGGGTCCTCTCTCCTCCTATACCAGTCTGTCTTGTGCTGTTAGTTATTGTTGTATGTATACGCTTTTTCACTTGTAAAGCGCCATGGAATAAATGGAGCTATAATAATAAATAATAATAATAATGAGTCTGATGATATCAGTGTCTGTTACGGCCGATATCTTGAACATCAATGTATAATTTCTGCAAATTTACAGAACTATTTCCTACCTTATTTGTCTTGGATAATTTCTGAAGCCATTCTCTTTCCTCCACTCCCCTCTGTGATGTGGTGCGGCAGGTGGGTTGGAATCAATTAGGACTTGTCTCATTAGTCACCGCCTAGTCTTCCATATATTATAAGTGTATGTGATGTTATTACATGGATGCTCTGAGTAACAGCAACAATTGCTGGAAACGCGTTGTCCGGTGCGATCCTCGTCCTTTACTGTCACCAAATACATGATGCCTTTACTATAAAGAAAGACGAGAGACTCACTCCATACCATCTGTGCGGAGCCGGATACTGAGCCCCTACCAGACTCTGAGGAGCTGATCATGTGACCCTGACTCCTCCCCTCCATGTGACATCATCACAGGTCCTGTAAGCACAGAGCAGCCATATATCTAGTGTGCGGCTCTGCAGGTGGAGGTAGGTGCAGGGTATTATATATCTAGTGTGCGGCTCTGCAGGTGGAGGTAGGTGCAGGGTATTATATATCCAGTGTGCGGCTCTGCAGGAGGAGGTAGGTGCAGGGTATTATATATCTAGTGTGCGGCTCTGCAGGTGGAGGTAGGTGCAGGGTATTATATATCTAGTGTGCGGCTCTGCAGGTGGAGGTAGGTGCAGGGTATTATATATCTAGTGTGCGGCTCTGCAGGTGGAGGTAGGTGCAGGGTATTATATATCTAGTGTGCGGCTCTGCAGGTGGAGGTAGGTGCAGGGTATTATATATCTAGTGTGCGGCTCTGCAGGTGGAGGTAGGTGCAGGGTATTATATATCTAGTGTGCGGCTCTGCAGGTGGAGGTAGGTGCAGGGTATTATATATCTAGTGTGCGGCTCTGCAGGTGGAGGTAGGTGCAGGGTATTATATATCTAGTGTGCGGCTCTGCAGGTGGAGGTAGGTGCAGGGTATTATATATCTAGTGTGCGGCTCTGCAGGTGGAGGTAGGTGCAGGGTATTATATATCTAGTGTGCGGCTCTGCAGGTGGAGGTAGGTGCAGGGTATTATATATCTAGTGTGCGGCTCTGCAGGTGGAGGTAGGTGCAGGGTATTATATATCTAGTGTGCGGCTCTGCAGGTGGAGGTAGGTGCAGGGTATTATATATCTAGTGTGCGGCTCTGCAGGTGGAGGTAGGTGCAGGGTATTATATATCTAGTGTGCGGCTCTGCAGGTGGAGGTAGGTGCAGGGTATTATATATCTAGTGTGCGGCTCTGCAGGTGGAGGTAGGTGCAGGGTATTATATATCTAGTGTGCGGCTCTGCAGGTGGAGGTAGGTGCAGGGTATTATATATCTAGTGTGCGGCTCTGCAGGTGGAGGTAGGTGCAGGGTATTATATATCTAGTGTGCGGCTCTGCAGGTGGAGGTAGGTGCAGGGTATTATATATCTAGTGTGCGGCTCTGCAGGTGGAGGTAGGTGCAGGGTATTATATATCTAGTGTGCGGCTCTGCAGGTGGAGGTAGGTGCAGGGTATTATATATCTAGTGTGCGGCTCTGCAGGTGGAGGTAGGTGCAGGGTATTATATATCTAGTGTGCGGCTCTGCAGGTGGAGGTAGGTGCAGGGTATTATATATCTAGTGTGCGGCTCTGCAGGTGGAGGTAGGTGCAGGGTATTATATATCTAGTGTGCGGCTCTGCAGGTGGAGGCAGGTGCAGGGTATTATATATCTAGTGTGCGGCTCTGCAGGTGGAGGTAGGTGCAGGGTATTATATATCTAGTGTGCGGCTCTGCAGGTGGAGGTAGGTGCAGGGTATTATATATCTAGTGTGCGGCTCTGCAGGTGGAGGTAGGTGCAGGGTATTATATATCTAGTGTGCGGCTCTGCAGGTGGAGGTAGGTGCAGGGTATTATATATCTAGTGTGCGGCTCTGCAGGTGGAGGTAGGTGCAGGGTATTATATATCTAGTGTGCGGCTCTGCAGGTGGAGGTAGGTGCAGGGTATTATATATCTGTGTGCGGCTCTGCAGGTGGAGGTAGGTGCAGGTTATTATATATCTAGTGTGCGGCTCTGCAGGTGGAGGTAGGTGCAGGGTATTATATATCTAGTGTGCGGCTCTGCAGGTGGAGGTAGGTGCAGGGTATTATATATCTGTGTGCGGCTCTGCAGGTGGAGGTAGGTGCAGGGTATTATATATCTGTGTGCGGCTCTGCAGGTGGAGGTAGGTGCAGGGTATTATATATCTAGTGTGCGGCTCTGCAGGTGGAGGTAGGTGCAGGGTATTATATATCTAGTGTGCGGCTCTGCAGGTGGAGGTAGGTGCAGGGTATTATATATCTAGTGTGCGGCTCTGCAGGAGGAGGTAGGTGCAGGGTATTATATATCTAGTGTGCGGCTCTGCAGGTGGAGGTAGGTGCAGGGTGTTATATATCTAGTGTGCGGCTCTGCAGGTGGAGGTAGGTGCAGGGTGTTATATATCTAGTGTGCGGCTCTGCAGGTGGAGGTAGGTGCAGGGTATTATATATCTAGTGTGCGGCTCTGCAGGTGGAGGTAGGTGCAGGGTATTATATATCTAGTGTGCGGCTCTGCAGGTGGAGGTAGGTGCAGGGTATTATATATCTAGTGTGCGGCTCTGCAGGTGGAGGTAGGTGCAGGGTATTATATATCTAGTGTGCGGCTCTGCAGGTGGAGGTAGGTGCAGGGTATTATATATCTAGTGTGCGGCTCTGCAGGTGGAGGTAGGTGCAGGGTATTATATATCTAGTGTGCGGCTCTGCAGGTGGAGGTAGGTGCAGGGTATTATATATCTAGTGTGCGGCTCTGCAGGTGGAGGTAGGTGCAGGGTATTATATATCTAGTGTGCGGCTCTGCAGGTGGAGGTAGGTGCAGGGTATTATATATCTGTGTGCGGCTCTGCAGGTGGAGGTAGGTGCAGGTTATTATATATCTAGTGTGCGGCTCTGCAGGTGGAGGTAGGTGCAGGGTATTATATATCTAGTGTGCGGCTCTGCAGGTGGAGGTAGGTGCAGGGTATTATATATCTAGTGTGCGGCTCTGCAGGTGGAGGTAGGTGCAGGGTATTATATATCTAGTGTGCGGCTCTGCAGGTGGAGGTAGGTGCAGGGTATTATATATCTAGTGTGCGGCTCTGCAGGTGGAGGTAGGTGCAGGGTATTATATATCTAGTGTGCGGCTCTGCAGGTGGAGGTAGGTGCAGGGTATTATATATCTAGTGTGCGGCTCTGCAGGTGGAGGTAGGTGCAGGGTATTATATATCTGTGTGCGGCTCTGCAGGTGGAGGTAGGTGCAGGTTATTATATATCTAGTGTGCGGCTCTGCAGGTGGAGGTAGGTGCAGGGTATTATATATCTAGTGTGCGGCTCTGCAGGTGGAGGTAGGTGCAGGGTATTATATATCTGTGTGCGGCTCTGCAGGTGGAGGTAGGTGCAGGGTATTATATATCTGTGTGCGGCTCTGCAGGTGGAGGTAGGTGCAGGGTATTATATATCTAGTGTGCGGCTCTGCAGGTGGAGGTAGGTGCAGGGTATTATATATCTAGTGTGCGGCTCTGCAGGTGGAGGTAGGTGCAGGGTATTATATATCTAGTGTGCGGCTCTGCAGGAGGAGGTAGGTGCAGGGTATTATATATCTAGTGTGCGGCTCTGCAGGTGGAGGTAGGTGCAGGGTGTTATATATCTAGTGTGCGGCTCTGCAGGTGGAGGTAGGTGCAGGGTGTTATATATCTAGTGTGCGGCTCTGCAGGTGGAGGTAGGTGCAGGGTATTATATATCTAGTGTGCGGCTCTGCAGGTGGAGGTAGGTGCAGGGTATTATATATCTAGTGTGCGGCTCTGCAGGTGGAGGTAGGTGCAGGGTATTATATATCTAGTGTGCGGCTCTGCAGGTGGAGGTAGGTGCAGGTTATTATATATCTAGTGTGCGGCTCTGCAGGTGGAGGTAGGTGCAGGGTATTATATATCTAGTGTGCGGCTCTGCAGGTGGAGGTAGGTGCAGGGTATTATATATCTAGTGTGCGGCTCTGCAGGTGGAGGTAGGTGCAGGGTATTATATATCTAGTGTGCGGCTCTGCAGGTGGAGGTAGGTGCAGGGTATTATATATCTAGTGTGCGGCTCTGCAGGTGGAGGTAGGTGCAGGGTATTATATATCTGTGTGCGGCTCTGCAGGTGGAGGTAGGTGCAGGTTATTATATATCTAGTGTGCGGCTCTGCAGGTGGAGGTAGGTGCAGGGTATTATATATCTAGTGTGCGGCTCTGCAGGTGGAGGTAGGTGCAGGGTATTATATATCTAGTGTGCGGCTCTGCAGGTGGAGGTAGGTGCAGGGTATTATATATCTAGTGTGCGGCTCTGCAGGTGGAGGTGTGTGCAGGGTATTATATATCTGTGTGCGGCTCTGCAGGAGGAGGTAGGTGCAGGGTATTATATATCTAGTGTGCGGCTCTGCAGGAGGAGGTAGGTGCAGGGTATTATATATCTAGTGTGCGGCTCTGCAGGTGGAGGTAGGTGCAGGGTATTATATATCTGTGTGCGGCTCTGCAGGTGGAGGTAGGTGCAGGTTATTATATATCTAGTGTGCGGCTCTGCAGGTGGAGGTAGGTGCAGGGTATTATATATCTAGTGTGCGGCTCTGCAGGAGGAGGTAGGTGCAGGGTATTATATATCTAGTGTGCGGGTCTGCAGGTGGAGGTAGGTGCAGGGTATTATATATCTAGTGTGCGGCTCTGCAGGTGGAGGTAGGTGCAGGTTATTATATATCTAGTGTGCGGCTCTGCAGGTGGAGGTAGGTGCAGGGTATTATATATCTAGTGTGCGGCTCTGCAGGTGGAGGTAGGTGCAGGGTATTATATATCTAGTGTGCGGCTCTGCAGGTGGAGGTAGGTGCAGGATATTATATATCTAGTGTGCGGCTCTGCAGGTGGAGGTAGGTGCAGGGTATTATATATCTGTGTGCGGCTCTGCAGGTGGAGGTAGGTGCAGGGTATTATATATCTAGTGTGCGGCTCTGCAGGTGGAGGTGTGTGGAGATTCCCCATTACTGGGCTCAGGCTCCATACACATTAGATGCTGGGGAGAACAATCGCTCTATAGAAGAGAATTCTCCTGATTGCCCCGTGAAGGATGGATATGGACAGGGACAAGATGGCGGAGAGGATATTACACCTCACCCTAGAGATCCTCTTCCGGCTTACTGGAGAGGTGAGAGATTCTGATGACGCCACATTACATCATTCTTATCTATGGGAATAACAGATGGACAGAACTGGAGAGGTGAGGACTCTGGAAATGTCTGGAGTGAGATTTATTACTGTGTCTCTCCATAACCAGGATTACACAGTAGTGAAGAAGACCTCTAGTGAGCGCTGTCAGGCCCCTGTGTCTGAGGGATGGGGAAGACCCCTGAGCCCAATCACGGGGCCTCCACCTCACCCCCCGATACATGAGGACATCAATGACCAGAAGATCCTAGAACTCACCTACAAGATGATTGAGCTTCTGACTGGAGAGGTGACACTGCTGGGAATGCTGGGACATTATACAGTAATGCTATGAAGGGATCGGGGGTGACGGTATCATTGTATGTGTCAGGTTCCTATAAGGTGTCAGGACGTCACCGTCTATTTCTCCATGGAGGAGTGGGAGTATTTAGAAGGACACAAAGACCTGTACAAGGACGTCATGATGGAGGTTCCCCAGCCCCTCACATCACCAGGTAATAGACAGGACTAAATACACACGGCCTATAATTATCTGTATGTAAGGAATGAATTCAGTCCCTGTATGTGTCTCCTCCAGTTCTATCCAGTAAGAGGACAACACCAGAGAGATGTCCCCGTCCTCTTCTCCCACAGGACTGTAAACAAGAAGATGCCGATGTTCCTCAGGATCATCAGGTAGATGGAGAGAAGGGGCCATGAAATCTCCCTATGATGTGTAGACGGCTGTGAAGGTCTTGTGCTCAGTCTTGTTTTATCCTCCAGTATTATATGTGTTATACTTGTGTAATGAGAGCGGTGGAGATGGCAGGATTAGAGCTGATCACAGATGGGACTTCTCCATCTGTCTGTGACTTTTACAATATTTGTTTCAGGGGGAAGATCTGCCCCATATTAATACTACAGAGACATATGTGAGGGGTGATGAGCGGAGTAAAGAGGAGGTTCCTACAGATAGCCGCCCAGGTGAGTAGTGACCACTAAATGCAGAGAAGTCACAGATTCTTCCCAGTCCCCGGCTGTGGCTGCTTTATCGGTGGTGTAGTTCGGCCATATCACAATCAAATGGTCACCATTCTACCTCTAAACCAATGCATTGAATCTGTCCCCATTACTTTGGGCATTGGAGTCCTTCTGTTGGAGTTAGGGGTCGTGTACTCACAACTGCCCACATCTGTAAACTAAAAATCTAAACAACAGTGTATGTAGAATGTGCGGACAAGTTAGAAAATCACTTGTAGAATGATATTATGATGGCCTGTAGGAGATATCGGAGGATGATGATGCTGTTTCCTTCCTAGAATCCTGCCATCATATAAGATGAATCTACCTTCTCTGTATTTTGTGCGCTGAATGTGATAATTTGGCCCCTACAACACCAGGTCCAGTCTTTTTGTTCAAACTTTGCTTTTATGATGGACAACATTAAATGTCCAGTGAGATCCAAGTGTGAAATTCTCTACAATAGTTTGCCTTTGTTTTGACTTTTCAGTTTTCTTTAAATCCGTCTAACTTCAACAGAATTGCAATAAACTGCAAAAAAAGACCATTCCCCGTCTGCCGTGATCTATCCCTCAGCTGTGCGTGGCTGATGGCTCTAATCTACAGATAAGAGCCACCGAGCCACATCCTCTAATCACCCAGAGATGTGTCACCGCTCATTACTAATTATTTTACTGATGAAGACGGTTGAGTTTGATTATTTCAGTAGATTTGTTATTGTCTATACTCAGTTATTTACGACAGTAGTCAGCGCCCAAAATACTCTGATTTCACTACTTACCGCACCCAGTTTTTCCGTTCTTAACGAGGTGATCACTTTGGAACTTTCTTCTGATTCCAATGATTCTGAGATATTTTTTCTGTGACACATTGTACTTCTTGTTTCTGGGAATTTTAGGTTGTAATTTTCAAACTTTAAAGTTTTATGCTCTTAAGATAGAAACCACACAAAATAGTTAAATAACATTTACCTTATTCCTTCTTTGGGCGGCAGCATTTTTCAAACATTCCCTTAATTTTTCCAAAATCCTTTTATTTTTTTAGATGCTAGGAGGCTTAAAAGTTTAGAAACAAGTGTTTATATGTTCACTTAACTCAACAAAACTTATTTTCCAGGTCGTTTCTCATGACAGCACCATAGGAGGTTGCTCCTCATATCCTCTATAGGGACAGGAAACACACAAGAGGTTAAAAAACCTCTTCCACCCTCACCCTCTCAGTATTTTTCCTATCCCTATACAGGACAGACGCAGGAGGTAGTGCAGCAGCGGGAGGCACCTACCTGGAGACTGACTCGGGAGGATCGGGGGGGTTCACCTTTCTCCTCCTTCCTGTTTAGTGGTCCGAGGCCTACACCTCTCCAAGGTAAGTCCCTAAGCCTGCCCCAGTAGAGCGGGACAATGCTCCTGGCGCCAGACGCTTCTCTCGCATGAGGGCTGTTGGCGTCCTGCCATGATGTCCGCGACTGTGCTTCCGGTCATGCGCAGTGCGTGCCTTCCACTCCAGAACGCACTTTGGGTGCTCTCATGATAGACTCCTGGAAATACAATTACCAGTAGATGTAATTCCTGTTTTTTGGATAACAATTCACTTTTAAAATTACTTTCAGGGATCTAGATTTTAGAAAATTGCTCTCTTCATAGTATCAAACACCACATTCAGGAATTAACACAAAGTGGAATACAAAAAAAATGTAGATTTTTCAATATAATTTTGGTTTCATCACAACTTTTTAATTTTCACAAAGAGTAATAGGAAACAAATGGAACTTGTAGATTATTTTCCAATTTCTCCTGAATCTGACAATACCCAATATTTGGCTGTACAGTACTGTCTGGGCACATGGCCGAGATCAGAAAGGAAAGAGTCCATTTAGTTTTTGGAACGCAGATTTTGCAGTTTTAGTTTTCAGGTAGAAAGTTATGAGGGGAGTGCTTGTGGTCACCTGGCAGCTCAAGACAAGGCAACCTTGAACAGACTTGGGACTATCTACTCTGCTTTCTAGTTCCCAGGGACTGCTTTGAACATCACCCTTTAAGCCCTATTCATAGATCTGGATTACACAGAGAGCCCTAGTCTGGGGCCAAAGAGTTAGCTGCTGTTCAGTGGTACAAGATGGCAAGAAGAATAGTTAGGTAGCCGGGTCAGAACCAGGAGGCAGAGAAAATAGAAAATCAGAAGATGTAAGAGTAGTCAGTAAACAGGTCAGGAAGAGAACAGGAAACGGAGGAGGTGAGCACAGAGGCCTGAACCAGAGGAGAACAAGGCTGTATCTGGCAGCTTCCAGCAATATACTTATTCTGTCTCTTCCTTGTAGCAATGATCCAACCGCTCTAATTATCAGTTCCTTAGATAACTGTATGGTTTACTCACTCTACGGCTTCCACAGATAGTGTTAACTCAGCACAACGATGACTTGTAGGAAGACAAGGAGAAACGCTGTAGTTTTCTTCTAGAATCTTGTATTAAGTACAAAGTAAATGCAGGTGAAAAGGAATAATCTGTACAGGGTTGCAGACATGTCTCTTCAGCAATGGTTTCTCTAGACTAAACTGAAGGAGAAGGGAGGAGCATTCTATACAGAAGCCAACTAAGGGAGGTACATAGGGACAAACTTCATACAGTCTAATCTACCTAGTAACAATAAAGGAATTTCCTGATAGGAGGAAAAATATGCAATGCAAAAATTACATACTACAGGTTGTTCCCATTCATGGGACACAACACTCCCCGTCTGAAATCATATGATTTCACAAGTCCTTCTACGATGTAAGGAGTAGATCCTGTCCCTCGATGTCACGAAACCTGTAACGAGATAAGAGACAACACAAAAAATGCAACGTAATGCACTGAATTCAAGTCCATGCTTGTTGATGACGCATTGTCCTTGCGTAAAAAATGAAAAGGTAGAAAAATGTTAAACATGAATTCAAGTTCAACAAACCCATCTTCAGATTGGGGAAGCCGCAAACATGCCAACTCTTCCTCCAACCCAATAATCCAACGGTAAAGTTTTAATCCAACGGAAAAGTTCAAGGTTCAATTGGACACGGACAGTTGTGTCTCCGTACAGCAGGGGTAAGGAAAGGTACGCTCCCCGCCGTGGCAGTGTCCAACGACAAAGTTAGTTCATGTAACGTCCTCCTTTGGTAAAAGTAGCACGAGTTCGGTGACTGGACGAATCACACACATGTGCCAGCCATGGCACGTTGAAGACTTGTAGTTGGTGAAACAGTGAGCAGTGTGAACAAGACAAGCTACGGCTCGTACCTCAGATGACCAACTTGAGAAGCACTCGAAGCGATGAGATCTCAACTTCTGTTTTGATGTCACTGAAGTGTAGCGAGCGGAGACGACCGGTCTAATTTCCTTGTCGGATTCTGGTTCCACCAGCTCGTACATGTTGCCGGCGTAGTTATCGCAGGTCTCCTCGTATAAGATACTTGGAGGTGTCAGCCACGTTTTGTCGCCGAGTTTGGATGCAGCAGTGAGTCTCGTTCCTCGGTCGGCTGGGTTTTGTTCGGTGGGAATGTGATGCCACTGTTCAGCATGATCTCTGTCGAGGATATTTTGCGTAATCTCGACAAAGCATTTCTCCATCTCTGGTTGTCTTTCCAAAGTGCGTTTTAGAGAGGAGGACCTTGCGGTTGCTTGCTGGGAGTTGTTTGGCAACCTTGGCCTTGGAGACCGAAAGGGTAATGGGGCTACCCAACTGTTAGAGTCATTTTGAGAGAACTCTTTATCCATAATCTTTATGAATTCTTTGTCTTCTCTCATCGGAGCCAATTTGTTGTCTTCATTTGTAGACTCGAACGCTGTTGACCCGAAGTCGTCATCCCAGAGATGATATGCGTTCGCGCAGTCGGGAGGCTGCTGTCGCCACCTGGTGTCGCTCAGCCTCTCTTTCACCCCGTAGTGATGCGGACATGGTTGAAAGTGAGTGCCGCGACCGTTTGGGAGGATGTGCGTCTTGTAGGAGGAGATCGCGTCGGGACTCTTCACTTTGCCTACGCAGACGTTTCCTATGATCACCCAGCCTAAGTCGTAGCACTGAGCGAATGGCGCATCGTGTGGCCCGTTGATGTATTGGCGTACTTTGTGTAGCCGGAGGATGTCCCTTCCAATCAGAATCAGGATTTTTGCACTATGATCAAGAGGTGGGATCTTGCTGGCAATAGTTCTCAGGTGAGGGTGGTGAAGAGCTGCCTCTGGTGTTGGAATCTCTTCCCGGTTAGCCGGTATCTGGTTGCACTCGACGAGTGTCGGTAGAGGTATCTCTACGGTATTTTCAAGAGATGTTACCACGAGACCACTGGCTCTTCTTCCGCAAGCTTCTGAGATGCCGCTGCAAGTACCTAGTGTATAAGGGTAGGCATTTCCTTTTAAGCCGAACAAGTCGAAGAGTTCAGACCTGGCAAGTGACATGTTACTCTGGTCGTCCAGGATGCTGTACACCTTCACGGCCCTTTCTGGGTGACCTTTGGGATATACCCTTACTAGGCATATTTTTGCACAAGACTTGTCCCAGAGATCTTCTCCGCAGACTGCGGTGCACGAGGAGGATACTGTGAGGTGGTTCGCAGCTTGGCCTGTACTCTCCCTGCCATGACTTGTGGTAGGAGAAGGTGTAGGTGCAGGATCAGGCTGAGATGGGTGCAGCGCTTGTACGTGATCTGTGCTGTCGCACTCCATACACTTAATTGTAACATTACAGTCCTTGGCAAGGTGTTCTGTAGAGGCACAACACCTGAAACATACCCCAAACCTTTTCAAGAGTTCCTTTCGTTCTTGAAGGGGTTTCTTCCTGAAGCCAATGCACTTCTTCAGGGGGTGTGGCAGTTTGTGAATAGGACATTGGCGGTTCGGATTCTCCGCCTTCCCGCCTTCAGTGCCATTGTCTGGTGCTGATGGTGTAGGTGGTAGAACGTCGGTCTTCTTGACTGATACTGGGCCCCTACGTTTTCTGTCATTTTGATGAGGGCTCTCATATCCGGGAGCTGGTGAAGTGGAGCCGGTTGGTTCTCCACAGGTGAAGCTGGGGTCTGCCTTACGTTCCGCGATGCCGTTGATGAACTCGCAGAAGTAGGAGAATGGAGGGAAGGAGACTTGGTGCTCTTTTTTATAGTTTGTTCCTACCGTAGTCCACCTTTCCTGCACGTTGTAAGGTAACTTGGCGACTATGGGTTTCACCCCACGAGCGGTGTCCAGGTAGCTGAGGCCAGGTAGGTGTGTGTCTGTTTTGGCCAGCTGGAGCTCGGACAGCAGGTCGCTGAGTTCCTGGTACTTTGAAGCATCTTTGCTAGATATTTTGGGAAGGTCGTATAGTTGTTTCAGCAATGCATCTTCAATTGCTTCAGGACTGCCGAAGCCTTTCTCTAGCCTGTCCCATGCGGTTGCGAGACCAGTTGTTGGGTTGCTGATGTAGACGGATCTGAGTCTCTTGATTCTCTCAGTAGACCGTGGCCCTAGCCACCTGATTAGCAAGTCCAGCTCTTCAGCAGCTGTAATGCCGAGGTCACGCGTTGCGGTTTTGAAGGCACACTTCCACCCTCTGTAGTTTTCGGGCTGGTCGTCAAACTTTGTGAGACCGGTGTTGGTAAGTTCTCGGCGGATCATGTACCTCGCAAAGTCGGACATGTCTGATCTTTCCGACATTGGGGGCACATTTGCTGACTGTGTGGTGCTGGTTGCGTGATTCGTAGCTTCTTGGTTCGGGAACATGGGAAAGTACGGAGTGGCGTGGGCGTTTAGATCAGTGATCGGTTTGGTGTGTACAATCTCCGTTGTATACGGGGCCGGAACTACATAGTTGTTGGGAGTGTAGCGCCTTGCCGGCATGTTAGCTTGCATGTAGACATGGGCATACGGAGGTTGCTGATGCGCAGGGTGTGGCTGTGCATTGGAATATGAAGCTGGTTCAGGCTTGAAAGTCTGAGGTGCATTGGACTGACCTGGAAGGCTGGAAGCTGTAGGTGGATCAGTGTCTTGAGGCTCTGGAGAAGTGTTAGCACTGACGGGAATGTTGATGGTAGTTGGCGGTTCGTCGGCTTGGCTCAGCACGTAATCTCTTGTACGCTTAAGTGAGTCTTCTGTGTCGAGATCACACAAACTGGCGCTGCCTTCTTGGCTCCCACCCAGAGCTTGCTCAAAGACTTTTAGCCTTGCCATGCCCGCCACATGTTCACATTCCTTCTGAAGGGCTTCAATTTCTGCTTCCTTGCGTGCAGATTCTGCTTTCATCTCCGCTTCCTTGCGTGCAGATTCTGCTTTCATCTCCGCTTCCTTGCGTGCAGATTCTGCTTTCATCTCTGCTTCTCTGTGTGCAGATTCTGCTTTAATCTCTGCTTCCTTGCGTGCAGATTCTGCTTTCATCTCTGCTTCTCTGTGTGCAGATTCTGCTTTAATCTCTGCTTCCTTGCGTGCAGATTCTGTTTTCATCTCTGCTTCTCTCTGGGCGAAGATGGCGTGTACTTTTGTTGTTTCTGCTTCAGCGCGCGCCTTTATGAGCTGCTCGCTGAGGGTTGAGTACCTTGATGAGCCTGATTTGAGTGAGTGCCTTGAGCTCTTAATGGACCTGGATTTGTAAGATGCCGCTCCTGACATTCGCGCAATTTTTGCTTCAGTCTCGCTCACAATGTCGCGCATGGTGCGGTCTCGTTCAGCATTAAGCTGTTGGAAGTCCTGTAGTTCTTTTTCAGACTCAGACGTATTTGCTCTCAGCAGGGTAGAGGAATATTTTTTACAAATCTCTTTGTAGGACCGGTATGCTGAGTACAGTTGTTCCAGGGCTCCCTCTGATGGTAGCTCATGAGCACCGGGCGCAGATAAAACAGTCACTTGTTTTTGCACTCTTTGCCACAATAATGCTGTCTGGGTAAATAGTTCACTTCTGGCTGTTTCTAGGTTCTCTTTAACCTTCCATGTTGGTTTGGTCAACCGCTTAGATCTTTCACTGTAATTTGAGTGTGAGTCCATGTCTTCCTCTTGTTGCTTTAAAGCAGGTAGGGAAATTGTTCTCTTTGACTCCATCAGGAAGGGTGAATGCTGCTCTGCACTGGTTGTCAGGGAAACAATACAATGTTGCAATCTCTGCAGCCAGCAGTCTGTGTTTGCAGGAAGTATTTGCAGAGTCTCTGGCTGCAATTTACAATTAGCTTATGGGGGATTCTAGGTTTATAGCTGCACACAGTTCTTATAACAGGTTAATACTTTACATTGCACTTTGTCTGAAGCTGCTATAAAGTTTTATGCAGTGGCTTGTTATCAGCCCCTTGGGGTAATCCTTTCTCTGGATTGTATGCAGTATAGCACTCCTGGAAACAGGTTCTTTACTGATATATGTATACTAATCCCGGTCACAGCTAATCCTTTTCACTATTCTGTCTCTTCCTTGTAGCAATGATCCAACCGCTCTAATTATCAGTTCCTTAGATAACTGTATGGTTTACTCACTCTATGGCTTCCACAGATAGTGTTAACTCAGCACAACGATGACTTGTAGGAAGACAAGGAGAAACGCTGTAGTTTTCTTCTAGAATCTTGTATTAAGTACAAAGTAAATGCAGGTGAAAAGGAATAATCTGTACAGGGTTGCAGACATGTCTCTTCAGCAATGGTTTCTCTAGACTAAACTGAAGGAGAAGGGAGGAGCATTCTATACAGAAGCCAACTAAGGGAGGTACATAGGGACAAACTTCATACAGTCTAATCTACCTAGTAACAATAAAGGAATTTCCTGATAGGAGGAAAAATATGCAATGCAAAAATTACATACAACAGGTTGTTCCCATTCATGGGACACAACAATACTTCCACCTTTAGTAGAGTGTGGTGCTTTCCAATTGGCTGAAGCAGAGAGCTGATTACCTCAGCTGGACTGCACACACACCCATACTGACAGACTGGATTGTACTACACATCCCAGTCACCCTAATCATAGAGACTGCACAGAGCCTGCACTGCCTGTTGTGGAGACACGGGTGTCTTTAGGTGCTCTCGTCCGCTGAACCGGCCGCCTTTAGAAAGACAGCATGGCCCATTGCTCATCCCAACTGAACGCCAACCTCCTTAACCGTGGGCGGAACACTACTACTACTACTACAACACAGGGTGAGGGAATCAAAATATTAAGACTTTATTGGATCCCCAAACAATTAACAGCACATAGCACATAACCAGCAAAACACACAAATGTAACAGGCAACAGAGTCTCACCCTTCCGCTGGCTCACCAGGGATTTAGAATGTCCGTGCCTCAGAGCTTCCAGGGCTACTTACTCCAATCCAGCAGCACCCCGCTTTTGGCGGGCATCCACCAAGAATGGAATAACGCCAGACTTAGGAAGCTGGCTGAGGTCTGCAAAGTCTGTAGCCAGGTGACCAAATTGTCCCAACCTGGGTTTCTTCCTTAAGTAGTCTCTGGTATGATGATTTGATATAATCCTGGCAGCCGGAGTCAAAATCCCTAGACTGCGGATATGGTCTCCAATCGGAATTGAAGTCCCTACATTGAAGACATGTAGCCAAGTGATCCTGTAGTCGGAGCCAAAGTCCCTAGACCGAGTCCACAAGGCATCCTGGTTCTGATCCCCTAGCCAGCTCCTAAGAGCTTAGACTGGATCATGGAACATCCATCACCAACCTGGTGACTCCAAGAAGTCCCATTTTATAGCCATAGCCTTCCTTTAGGATATACTGTGCCCTTATCGGATTGGTTGTACAAGGTTGCTTCTCTTATTGGATGAATTTTAAGCTGCATGGATAATGTTCATTTAAATGATGTGGATAGAAAGACTGAGGATATTTACATGTAGTCTGAAATCCAAGACTAGGCAATAGCCACTGAGGTAATTTACATTAGATTAGCAATACAATGGGTGTCTTGCCTTCAGTGGCCAAAACAATTACATGAGTCAACAAGAGTTTTGTAAAAACAATGACTTATCCCCCGTCTATAAACAAACTATCTTCATGTCTGGCTGAATTTTAAGAAATTTAACCCCTGCTAAGTATTGACAGAGTCCAGGTCGTCACACCTGTAGCTTCGGGTTCTAACATCTCCATCACCAGCTCCATCACCAGCTCCACTGACAGAATGAATAAGGCTGTGCCTGGTGACTGTGTCGGGGGAGACCGCTAAGGGGTCTTCAGGGTCACAGAGTCTGAGTCCAAATCAAATCTGCACAGATGTATTTATGAGAAAAAATGACCACACAGAGACGTGTCTCTATCTGGGAGAAGCTCAAAGTCCTTCTGATTCTTATATTATAAAATACACACAGTTATTCAGTTCAACATTGTCCCTGATTGGTCAGAGATAACCAGCAATGTCCATATAGTACGTATCCAGTTTGTTACTGGCTTTCTAATACCAGTTTGAACCAGCTACTGAATACTTCTTTGTTAACAGGTTGCAGAGCAAGAACTAGGAGTCAACATCCCACATCTCACATAGTGTGAACTAACTGATTACGAGTTCTTCTCAGTATATTATGAATACCTCTTTGTTCATTGTTCCTTTTGGCTTCATTATCTTTGTTAACACCTTACTGTACATACACACATCTTATAATCATATTGTAAAGCTTCTATGCAATTGTCATATAGACACAGATAAATAGGCAATGACATCTATACTTTGATTATTTACACACACACACAGATGATCTTATTACATCTGGACAAATGGCCTATAGCCCAGGCCTACCCTCACAGTCCCCCTGTAATGCCTGATTGGATCCACAGACTCAGACTGGCTGTAAGGGGAGTCTAGAGAAAAGCCGCTCACAAAGCAAGATCCCAAGAACTCTGCAACCCTTTAACCCCTATACAAGGATTTGGAATTACACAGAGCCCCAGAGATCACTACCTATGGTAGGCTGTAGTCCGTGGTCGTCAGGCAGGATCAAAAACCAGGAGATGCTAAACAGGAACAGAATTGGCAGGCAAGGGCGTAGTGAGGAGACAAAGCAGAGGTCAAATCCGGAACTGGCAGCAAGGTACAAAAACGACAGGCAGGAGGGTAGTCAAACAACAAGCAAAGGTCAGCGCACAGGAATCAAAATACAAACAGCATATGAGCCAGGAGTACAGAACTATCTCTGGCAGTGGTCATGTGACAGGAGGGGGAATAAGAAGAGTGTGGTGTCTTCCCATTGGCTGCAGGTGAATGTTGGCAACTTCAGCTGGAAGACACACGCCACCTACAGTCAGCCAGTGGTACTGCAGGTTCCAGGGAAACCCAGCCTAGTGGATGAGCGGAGCCTGGGCTCCGCTGAGCCACGGACACCGACACCTCTCCCATCACCAGCACTATCCATGGTGGGAACATGGCGTCGTCTGGCAATCGGAGCAGAAGTCGCAGGAGCGGACTCCGGTGGGGACGTGACACCCCCCTTAATAAGATATCTGTGACTGTTGTCAACCTTACATTTTTAAAACTTTATCATTTAGACATATTTCATTTGGAACTTATCTGTGAACCACCCCCTTGGTTTTAATTAGATGCAATTGGTCCAATTATAGATGTAATTAGACTCCAATTACATCTATCATATATATATATATATATATATACAGTGCCTACAAATAGTCTTCAACCCCCTGCAGATTTAGCAGGTTTGATAAGATGCAAATAAGTTAGAGCCTGCAAACTTCAAACAAGATCAGGATTTATTAACAGATGCATCAATCTTACAAACCAACAAGTTATGTTGCTCAGTTAAATTTTAATACATTTTCAACATAAAAGTGTGGGTCAATTATTATTCAACCCCTAGGTTTGATATTTTGTGGAATAACCCTTGTTTGCAATTACAGCTAATAATCGTCTTTTATAAGACCTGATCAGGCCGGCACAGGTCTCTGGAGTTATCTTGGCCCACTCCTCCATGCAGATCTTCTCCAAGTTATCTAGGTTCTTTGGGTGTCTCATGTGGACTTTAATCTTGAGCTCCTTCCACAAGTTTTCAATTGGGTTAAGGTCAGGAGACTGACTAGGCCACTGCAACACCTTGATTTTTTCCCTCTTGAACCAGGCCTTGGTTTTCTTGGCTGTGTGCTTTGGGTCGTTGTCTTGTTGGAAGATAAAATGACGACCCATCTTAAGATCCTTGATGGAGGAGCGGAGGTTCTTGGCCAAAATCTCCAGGTAGGCCGTGCTATCCATCTTCACGTGGATGCGGACCAGATGGCCAGGCCCCTTGGCTGAGAAACAGCCCCACAGCATGATGCTTCCACCACCATGCTTGACTGTAGGGATGGTATTCTTGGGGTCGTATGCAGTGCCATCCAGTCTCCAAAGGTCACGTGTGTGGTTGGCACCAAAGATCTCGATCTTGATCTCATCAGACCAGAGAACCTTGAACCAGTCTGTCTCAGAGTCCTCCAAGTGATCATGAGCAAACTGTAGACGAGCCTTGACATGACGCTTTGAAAGTAAAGGTACCTTACGGGCTCGTCTGGAACGGAGACCATTGCGGTGGAGTATGTTACTTATGGTATTGACTGAAACCAATGTCCCCACTGAAACCAATGTCCCCACTGCCATGAGATCTTCCCGGAGCTCCTTCCTTGTTGTCCTTGGGTTAGCCTTGACTCTTCGGACAAGCCTGGCCTCGGCACGGGTGGAAACTTTCAAAGGCTGTCCAGGCCGTGGAAGGCTAACAGTAGTTCCATAAGCCTTCCACTTCCGGATGATGCTCCCAACAGTGGAGACAGGTAGGCCCAACTCCTTGGAAAGGGTTTTGTACCCCTTGCCAGCCTTGTGACCCTCCACGATCTTGTCTCTGATGGCCTTGGAATGCTCCTTTTGTCTTTCCCATGTTGACCAAGTATGAGTGCTGTTCACAAGTTTGGGGAGGGTCTTAATTAGTCAGAAAAGGCTGGAAAAAGAGATAATTAATCCAAACATGTGAAGCTCATTGTTCTTTGTGCCTGAATTACTTCTTAATACTTTAGGGGAACCAAACAGAATTCTTGTGGTTTGAGTGGTTGAATAATAAATGACCCTCTGAATAAACTTTTCACAATTTAAAAAAAAAAAGAAATAACATTCTTTTTTGCTGCAGTGCATTTCACACTTCCAGGCTGATCTACAGTCCAAATGTCACAATGCCAAGTTAATTCCGAATGTGTAAATCTGCAGGGGGTTGAATACTACTTGTAGGCACTGTAATATATATATATATATATATATATATATATATATATATATATATATATATATATATATATATATATATATAGTTCAGCCCAAAAGTTTGGACACACCTTCCCATCTCTAGAACAACTGTTAAGAGGAGACTTTGTGCAGCAGGCCTTCATGGTAAAATAGCTGCTAAGGACATGCAACAAGCAGAAGATACTTGTTTTGGCTAAAGGACACAAGGAATGGACATTAGACCAGTGGAAATCTGTGCTTAGGTCTGATGAGTCCAAATTTGAGATCTTTGGATCCAACCACTGTGTCTTTGTAGAAAAGGTGAACGGATGGACTCTACATGGCTGGTTCCCACCGTGAAGCATGGAGAAGGAGGTGTGATGGTGTGGGGGTGCTTTGCTAGTGACACTGTTGGGGATTTATTCAAAATTGAAGGCACACAGAACTAGCATGCCTACCACAGCATCTTGCAGCGGTGTACTATTCCATCCGGTTTGCGTTTAGTTGGATCATCATTTATTTGTCAACAGGACAATGACCCCAAACACACCTCCAGGCTGTGTAAGGGCTATTTGACTAAGAAGGAGAGTGAAGGGGTGCTACGCCAGATGACCTGGCCTCCACAGTCAACAGACCTGAACCCAATCGAAATGGTTTGGGGTGAGCTGGACCGCAGAGTGAAGGCAAAAGGGCCAACAAGTGCTAAGCATCTCTGGGAACTCCTTCAAGACTGATGGAAGACCATTTCCGGTGACTACCTCTTGAAGCTCATCAAAAGAGTGCCAAGAGTGTGCAAAGTAGTAATCAAAGCAAAAGGTGGCCACGTTGAAGAACCTAGAATATAAGACATATTTTCAGTTGTTTCACACTTTTTTAAGTATTTCATTCCACATGTTTTAATTAATAGTTTTGATGCCTTCAATGTGAATCTACAATTTTCAGAGTCCTGAAAATAAAGAAAACTCTTTGAATGAGAAGGTGTGTCCAAACATTTGGTCTGTACTGTATGTATATATATATATATATATATATATATATATATATATATATATATATATATATATATATATATAGGCCTTCCATTAGATCGTTGTCTAATACAACACTACAGGCTCTAGCTCCCCCCTTAGATACTTATTTTATTTGTTAAAGGGTGACTCCATGATTTACAGGGGCTATTAGAATTGGCATTAATACTTTCATTAGACCACATTACCCTGACCAAGGAAGGTTGAATCTAGATCTTATCTTGAGATCAGCACATAACCAAAAAACATTTACAGATTGTCTGTGGTTCTTTTTCCAGATATTAAACGAGAAGGAGGATACTTACATAGTTACTTAGGTTGAAAAAAGACCTGGGTCCATCTAGTTCAACCTTCCACCACCAATTATACATTTGGTCACTAAGTCATTTATAACTAACAATGTTGTGTGTACTGAGGAAATCATCCAGCCCTTTTTTAAAAGCTGTTATAGTATCTGCCATTACTACCTCTTGTGGTAGGGCATTCCACACTGTGACTGCTCTAACTGTAAAGAACCCTTTCCTATTTAGCTGTCAGAATCGCCTTTCTTCCACTCGCAGTGAGTGCCCCCTGGTCCTTAGTATTGTCTTTGAAAGAAATAAGTCATGTGCCAGTCCTTTATATTGACCACACATGTATTTATACAAATAAATGAGATCTCCTCTGAGACGTCTTTTTTCTAAGCTAAACATATCTAACTTTTTCAACCTCTCATCATATGGGAGGCCTCCATTCCTTGTAGTAGTCTAGTTGCCCGCCTTTGAACTGACTCTAACTTCTGAATGTCCTTTTTAAATTGTGAAAATTGATTTATAGAGGGGTAATAATACGTTGGGATCACGGGATCTAATCTCTTTTAAAAAACACCATAAAATCTTGTTTGCTTTAGCAGCTGCTGCTTGACATTGAGTACTGTTGATCAGCTTATTTGTAATGAGAATACCCAAGTCCTTCTCCTGTTCTGTAGTCCCGAGTTTACTTCCATTTAATGTATACGCAGTTATAGGATTACTCCGTCCTAGGTGCTTTACTTTACATTTATCAACATTAAATTTCATTTGCCAAGTATCTGCCCATTCTGACATCTTATTCAGATCTTTCTGTAATATTGTACTATCAAGGTCAGTTTTTAAGTTTTTAACATCCTACATAGTTTGGTGTCATCAGCAAAGACTAAGGGGCACTTTGCACACTACGACATCGCAAGCCGATGCTGCGATGCCGAGCGCGATAGTCCCCGCCCCTGTCACAGCTGCGATATCCTTGTGATAACTGCCGTAGCGAACATTATCACTACGGCAGCTTCACATGGACTCACCTGTCCTGCGACCGTCGCTCTGGCCGGCAACCCGCCTCCTTATTAAGGGGTCGGGTCATATGGCGTCACTGCGACGGCAGACGGCCAATAGGAGCTGAGGGGCGGAGATGAGCGGGATGTAAACATCCCGCCCACCTCCTTCCTTCCGCATATCCTACGGAAGCCGCAGTGACGGCGGTAGGAGATGTTCCTCGCTCCTGCGGCTTCACACACAGCGATGTGTGCAGGAGCGAGGAACAACATCGGACCGTCGCATCATGGATTACGTCGACGGTGCACCAATGATACGATTACGACGCTTTTGCGCTCGTTAATCGTATCATCGAGCCTTTACACACTACGATGTCGCATGCGATGCCGGAAGTACGTCATTGTCAATTTGACCCCACCGACATCGCACCTGCGATGTCGTAGTGTGCAAAGCCCGCCTTACACTTTACTATCAATCCCATCCACAAGGTCATTAAAAAAGAGATTAAAAATAATCGGTCCTAGCACAGATCCCTGCGGCACCCCACTGCTGACTATAGCCCATTTACAGAAAGTACCATTTATGACTACTCTTTGTTTCCTATCTTCTAGCCAACTCCTTACCTAGCTGCATATAGTTTCCCCTAGTCCTTGCTTCTGGAGCTTTAGTATAAGGCTATTATGTGGTACAGTATCAAATGCCTTTGCAAAGTCCAAATAAATCACATCAGCTGCATTACCAATATCCAGGTTTGCACTTACCTCCTCATAGAACCCCAACAGGTTGGTTAGACACGACTTATCTTTCATGAATCCATGCTATTTGTCAGTTATTATAATATTTTCTGCAATATATTTTTGCATGTCATCCCTTAAAATGCCCTCAAAAACTTTGCAGACTACTGATGTCAGGCTTACTGGACGGTAATTGCCTGGATCCACCCTCTCACCTTTATTAAATATTGGTACCACATCAGCAATCCTCCAATCCTGAGGCACCAACCCTGTTACAAGCAAGTCTAAAAAGATGAGCTACAGCGGTCTGTCGATTACGGAACTCCATTCCCTCAATATTCGTGGATGAATGCCATCTGGCCCTGGGGATTTGTCAATGTTTAATTTACTCAGACGCAGGCGTACTTCTTCTTGTGTTAAATTAATTATATCGGGTGGTGAACTTTGATTTTTCACTTGTTGAATGATCCCTGGAACAGTCTGTTCCTTGGTGAACACGGATGAGAAGTGCCTGTTTAATATCTCAGTCTTTTGTTTGTTTTCTATAACTAACTTGTTATTATATTTTAAGGGGAGAATACTATTCTTTGTTTTTCTTTTGGCATTAATGTATTTATAAAAGATTTTGGGATTTATTTTAATATCCTTGGCGATTTATGTTTCAGTAGCTAATTTTGCTTGCTTGATTTCTTTTTTACATTTCCTATTGATATCTTAATACTTCTGAAATGCTATTTCTGTATTCTCAGCCTTTAAGATTTTAAACGCCCTTTGTTTTTGTTTTATTATACTTTGTACAGTCTTATTTATCCATAGTGGTTTCTTTTTATTCCTGGACATTTTATTACCAGAGGGTATAAGTTTTTACAGGACTCTAGTAGTATATCCTTAAACTTACCCCATTTATGATTGTCCGAATCTACACATTTAAGCTCTTCCCTTAATTTGTTGAAATCAGCTTTTCTAAAATTCCAGGTTTTAGCATTTCCCCTTTGAAATGTTCTATTGATTATTACTTTGAAGCTTATTATATTATGATCGCTGGTGCCCAAGTGCTCCCGGACCTATAGATCTAAAATTGTATCCAGTCTATTTGACAGGACCAGATCTAGCAAATTATCTCCCCTTGTCGGTTCATCTACCATCTGTGAGAGGAAATTGTCTTGAATAGTAGATAAGAACTTAACCTTTTAGCACAGCGAGAAGATTTTCTGACCCACTGAATGTCTGGATAGTTGAAATCCCCCATAAGAACCCGATTATTATTATTATTATTATTATTATTAGCTGCCTTCTCAATCTGTTGCAGCATTTCACCCTGTATTTGTTCAGGTTTGTTAGAACACAGGTTTTAGGTGACATTGGGGGTACTGCAACAATGTACAGTCAGTATGGGTAAATGTACATGGGGAGGGGAATAATGGAAAAATTTTGATTTTGGTTGGTGTTAGTCCATCCAGGGCCACCTCCTAAACCTTGGTGATCTGCTCTTGATAAAGAGCCAAAGCATGATGAGGCTTCATGTGAACAGTTTGTGATGCTTATTCAGAGAAGCCTTCTGAGATCATGGGTGGAATGGCAGCCGCTCTCTGCTTCAGTTGTTTCAGGTCCATCGGTTTCTGAGGTGTGACGTTATCTCGCGTGTCACTGCCAGTGCTCAGCAGACTGGACCGAGGAGACAGCAGCCTGGTGGGATGGGCTCTTTCAAAACTTTTCCCGATATTACTGAATATATACATATATGAGTTAGTAGGAAACAAAAACATTCATAAATATATTAGGCTACATCAACTAAACCACATATTTGGGTCTGTGAAATGGCTGAATTAAGTATTTCAGGTTACTCAATTCATACCCTCAACAACAGAAGCTGACGTCACTGGAGCAGATCCCAGATAAGATGTGACACATTTGCAGAAGACTTGATGTGACAGAACAGCAGAAAACCAGAGCAGGAGAAAGTCCCATAAAGGGACTCCATTTTGGAAATTATAGCCTTCAGTGAATTTCTCCATAGTTGTAGTGACAATTTTAACTGCACAGGCACTTTCCAGGAATTAGCGCGCAGTGGATGTTGGAGTGAAAATTGCAAATACAGTATATCACAAAAGTTAATACACCCCTCATATTTTTGTAAATATTTAATTATATATTTTCATGGGACAACACTGACAATCTGACACTATGATACAATGCACAGTAGTCAGTGTACAGCTTGTATAACAGTGTAATTTTGGTGTGTCCTTTAAATGACTTAACACACTTCCATTAATGTCAAAACTGCTGACAACAAACATGAGTACACCTCTAAGTGAAATTGCCAAATTGTGCTCAAAATGACAATATTTTGTGTGGTCACCATTAGTTTCTAGCACTGCCTTAATTCTTTTGTGCATGGAGTTCACTAGAACTTCACAGGAGCCGCTGTATTCTCTTCCATGATGATATCACAGGGCTGGTGGATGTTAGAGACCTTCTGCTCCTCCACATTCCATTTGAGGAGGCCCAACAGATGCTCAATAGGGTTTAGGTCTGGAGACGCTTGACCAGTCCAGCAGCTTTACCCTCAATTTGTTTAGCAATGCAGTGGTCGTCTTGGAGGTGTGTTTGGGGTCGTTATAATGTTGGAATACTCTGGTTTTCCATGATGGAACTGAGTGGGGGTTTGTTTTTGTGGGGAAGGAAGAAGTTTATATTGGTATCATATTCACCTACATAACATTTTAGGTGGCGTACAATACTCTACTGGTTCATGCCATGAGGTCTTCTATTAGACTGTTAGCTGTTATTGTCTTGGTGAACAATTCTATTTTACTATATAACTTGCTGTTTCTATGGACGTTTTAAGTAGAAATGTTTAAAAATATTAATTTCAAGCATATTTTATGAAAAAAATATCATTTTTTTTTCTTACCAGATGACTGTACCACGAGATTAGAGGGACAACTGACATCTTCAATTTATAAATTAGATGACTTTGAGATCACACAGGATTCAACTAAAGTGAATGACATTATTCCAGATATCCCATCTTCCTTTCACAGCAAAGATCTATCATCTGATCCTATAAAACGGGTCCTCTCTTCTGAATCATTACAGAGTACTAAAATAAAAAAAAGTCACAAAAGAGGCATTAGAAAACCAACTGGTCTTAAAGAAAAGGAGACAATTTCACAATTAAAAAATGGAAATAGTTTTCCTCCAGAAACAACATTTGTTAAACATCAAAATATTCACAAAGAGGAGAATAGATTTTCTTGTTCCAATTGTAAGAAATATTTTAATAATAAATCAAACCTTGTAAATCATCAGAGAACTCACACAGGGGAGAAGCCATATTCCTGCTCAGAATGTGGGAAATGTTTTAACCAGAAATCAAATCTTGTTACACATAAAAGTACTCATACAGGGGAGAAGCCATTTTCATGTTCAGAATGTGGAAAATGTTTTATCCGGAAATCAAATCTTGTTGCACATCAAAGAATTCATACGGGGGAGAAGCCTTTTTCATGTTCAGAATGTGGGAGATGTTTTAACACCAAATCAGATCTTATTAGACATCAGAGAACTCACACAGGTGAGAAGCCTTTTTCATGTTCAGAATGCGGGAAAAGTTTTAGCCAGAAATTAAGTCTTGTTAACCATGAGATAATTCATACTGGGGAAAAGTCATATTCATGTTCAGAATGTGGAAAATGTTTTAACCGGAAATCATATCTTGTTAAACATCATAGTACTCATACTGGAGAGAAGTCATATTCATGTTCAGAATGTGGAAAGTGTTTTATCTGGAAATCAAATCTTGTTACACATCAAAGAACTCATACGGGGGAGAAGCCTTTTTCATGTTCAGAATGTGGGAGATGTTTTAACACCAAATCAGATCTTATTAGACATCAGAGAACTCACACAGGTGAGAAGCCTTTTTCATGTTCAGAATGCGGGAAATGTTTTAGCCAGAAATTAAGTCTTGTTAACCATGAGATAATGCATACTGGGGAGAAGTCATATTCATGTTCAGAATGTGAAAAATGTTTTAGCCGGAAATCAAATCTTGTTAAACATCATAGTACTCATACAGGGGAGAAGTCATTTTCATGTTCAGAATGTGGAAAATATTTTAACACCAAATCACATCTTATTAGACATCAGAGAACTCACACAGGGGAAAAGACGTTTTCATGTGTAGAATGTGGGAAATGTTTTGCCTGTAGATCAACTCTTCTTTATCACCAGAGCGGTCACAGAGAGTAGAAGCATTTTTCATGTTCAGAATGTGGGAAATGTTTTCCCCAGAAATTGCATCTTATTAGACACCAAATAACTCACACAGGGGAGAAGCCTTTTTCATGTTCAGAATGTTTTAAACACAAGTGGAACTTTCTTAAACATCAAAAATCCCACAGAGGGAGAAGCCATTATCATACCTAGAATGGGAAAAATGAAAACAAGGAAAATCATATTTTCTTGACCATCAATAATAACTCACACAGGGACAAAATAAATATTTTATTGACAGATTGTCCAAAAATCACATAACAGACAGTCGTATAATTAAATGAGGAAGGGAAATTACCTTGGAACTTACCATATTTTTTGGACTATAAGATGCACTTCTAACAAAAACTTTTCAAGTCATGGGATCAATCACATACCCTGTAAGGGACTGTAAAATGGGGTGATGTGTACACAGTGTGTGTGTATATAAATGTATAAACAGTGAAGATCACAATTTTCTAAATGTTGCGATCACTGTGTAGTACTACGTGATTATATGCTAATATGATGAAATTCACAGTATTTTAAACTTATTTCATAAATTGATTTTTTTCAAAAGCACATGATAAAAATGTAAATGAAATAAATGTAAATAAACACTGATCAAAATTAGAGAACACTTTCAGATACCTGCAAGTTATTGGTGTTAATCTGGCACCTAGTGCTAATTTCCTTAATTATCTGACAAACCCTGTTGGCAGCCTAACTTTTCAGTTTGCACTGACTTTGCAGAAATGGTGTGCCGTTACAAAGTGACTGAAACACACCGGCAGCAGATTATCCAGATGAAGGCCAAAGGGGTGACCCTAACAGCCCTAGCAAGAGAATTTGGTTGTTGCAAGTCTGTGATTTCGAGAATATTGCATCTTTACAACATCACAAACTCTTTCAATTCCCCAAAGAAGACTAGTCGCTTTCCCAAGAGAGGACAGGATAATGTGGAGAATCTCCATGGGTAATTGTTTCAGCACTGCAGCTGGAATTGCTCGCCAGTTCAGCACCAAACAGGGTAAGGATCTGTCTCGCCATACAATGTCACGATGTTTAAGAGCATTTGGACTGAAAGCCCACTCTGCAGTGACCAAACCTCTCATTAGTAGAAAGAATCAAAAGGCTGAACTCCCCTTTAGTGAGGAGTATATTGTGTGGACAGAGAAGAAGTGCTTTATAGATAGCGATGAAAGCAAGTGTAATTTATTTGGGTCTGATGGGAAACATTATGTTAGTCAACGAACTGGGGAAAGACTAAACCCAAAGTGTGTTAAGAAGTCAGTGACAGGCGGTGGAGGACGTGTCATGGTTTGGGGAATATTTTCTGCAGCAGGATTTGGACCTCTCCTACAGCTACATGGTAGAGTGAATGCAAGTGTTTATCAGAACCTTCTTCAACAACACGTAGTTCCTTCCTTGCATTCATCAATCAATCGGCCAGCGATTTTCATGCAGGACAATATCCCCTGTCAAACAACAAAATGGGTAAATCAGTTCTTTGAAACAAGACATTGAAACAAAGAAATGGCTGCCCAGTGTCCTGATCAAAACCCAATAGAAAAGCTCTGGAACATCCTTGGTGACAAAGTTATTACATTGTTTCTGAAAAAAGCAAGTGATCAGACATTGTTCTCTAATTTTGATCTCCATTGTATTTAGCAGAACTGTATGTAAATGTGCTTATGTTGCAGAGCTGAGCATGCGTATACTGTCCATGCAGCAGTGTTGTGTGTAAATAAATGTACAACTTTTATTTTCTATATATAATGAAATATAAATTGCTTTTGTTTTTTAACTCCTTTACGTCCAAGGGCGTACCGGCACGCCTTTGGTCGCCTATCTCCGGTTACTGAGGGCTCTGGTGGTGAGCCCGAGGAAATCTCTGCACATGTCTGCTGATCTGATCAGCAGACATGTGTGGCTATCAGGCTCAGGTGTATTGGAGATCCACCCGTACCTGTTAACCCTTTAGATTGCGCTGTAAAACACTGACACCACGACTTAAATGGCCGCGGTGGGGATTGTGCCGTTTCCCACCACCATCGGCTCTTCAGTGACACGATCACGGTGCGCCAATGTGTTTCTATGGTAGCGTGGGGTCAGCTGATGACCCCTCAAATAGGTACAAGGCAAGGTGGCCTTCATCAGACAACTGGTATCATAAACTGGCCAAAATTGGAGTGTCAAGGCAGCGGTGTCCACCGCTATGCTGCGTGTGGTCACCGCTGCCTTGACACTCCAATTTTGGCCAGTTTATGATACCAGTTGTCTGATGAAGGCCACCTAGTGGCTGAAACGTCACATGTTTTAGACATTTGGAATAAATTTATGAAAATTAACCCTTGAGAGTGCCTTGTACCTATTTGATTGACTTACGGTTTGGAAACCAACAAGTGCACCTCAATATACCTCCACTATATTGGCTGTGCCTTATCCTACTACAAGCTGATGACCCCTGACACTGCCATGGTGAACTTCCTGGGAGAGCCGACAGATCGCCAGCTCTCACAGAAAAGCAGTATTTATGAAATGTTTAGGAAATCGGACTGTGCAGTGATAACATCCCCTAAGGGACTAGTAAAATAAATAACAAATGTTAATAAAAAGTTTTAAAAAAATAGGAAAAAAAATAACAAACCCTAAAAATTCAAATTACCCTCCCTTTTGCCCCCCTAAAAATAAAACAGTTAAAAAAAATAAAAAAATACACATTTGGTATCAAGAAAAAAGAGAACAAAAGTTTCTATAGTGCAAAAATTGTACAAAAAATTTTATTATAAAGAAGGTGAACATCCATTTAGTCTAAAAACATATTAAAACACCAGGACCATGCCCCGAGATAGATAGACACCACTTAGGGATTCATGAAACTACTTACATGTTATGAGGGTACAGATGGCACAATCATCATAATATCAGAATATAGTAAATCCATAGTGGAGTATAACTACGGACAACATGAAGTCAGATCCCCTCAAAAAATCTAAAGCATACCGAGATGTAATACTGGAGTAGGGCATGCAAAAGTGTCGGTGGTAAAGCTGAATTCGGTAACGGGTCACTGGAAATGGAACCTCAAAACGCCCAACGCACATTTCGATGGCTTTCAATCTTCATCGGGGAGAGTAGCCTCTAATCTCTAAATGGTGTCTATCTATCACGGGGCATGGTCCTGGTGTTTCAATATGTTTTTAGACTAAATGGATGTTCACCTTCTTTATAATAACATTTTTTGCACAATTATTGCACTATAAAAACTGTTGTTCTCTTTTCTCTTAATCCATGGTTTTGAGTTTGTGCTGTATGTGGGGATTTGGCAGAATCCATACCCACATCCAAATTTGTATGGTGTTACGAAGTTTTATGCTCACATATGTGGTATCGCTGCGTTCAGAAATGCCTCATCAATCAAAATATAAAATCAGTTAATCTGATCGGTACACGGCGTGGCGAGAAAAAATATTCCAAACGCCAAAAATTGTGGTTTTCTTTATTTCCACAAACAGGCGATCAAAACATAGCATGTGCACAAAAATGATATAATTAAAAACGCTAACTCAAGATGCAAAAAAAGCCCATTACAACCCCAGATCCCAAAAAATGAGAATGCTACGGAGCTCGGAAAATGGCGACAAAAGCGCAACTTCGGAATTGTTTTTAACCCCTTAGATAAAACTAAGGCTATGTGAAGATGTAGCAGAATGTTTTCAGGACAAAGAGCATGTTTTGGCAGAAAAGCTGCTGAATAAGGCTATGTGCACACAGTGCGTTTTTCTCGGCGTTTTTGCGCGTTTTTCGGGTGCGTTTTTGGCCTCAAAACTGCATGACTTTGCTTCCCCAGCAAAGTCTATGAGTTTTCATTTTTGCTGTCCCCACACAGCGTTTTTTTTCAGCTGCGTTTTTGTGGTGACCACAAAAACGCAGCATGTCAATTATTCCCGCGTTTTTCACTGCGCTGTTCATCCATTGAGTGCAATGGGATGTTGAAAGACGCAATGAGAAATGCAAATAGCTGCGTTTTGGTGCGTTTTGGTGCGTTTCTAAGACCAAAAACGCAGCTATAAACGCAGGAGGTGGGTAGTAAAGTGACGTGTACAGGAAGAGGATTCCTTCTGTCAGTATATACAGAAGCGTGAATCCTCCCGGTACCGTCACCGCCGCGTCCACCTCCCGTCCTGGGCATGTATGCTGCCGTGCGGCGCCATGTACAGGCAGGAGGTGGAAGCGGCTGCGAAAACAAAAGTTAACAGTAGAAAAAAAAAAAAAAAGTTATACTCACCTGTCTGCAGACTCCCGGTGCCATGCCCGCTCCCATCTCCTCTCACGGTATCGCCACCCCCGCTCCGGCTGTGTGCAGACGGCCGGGAAAGCTCCGATGGATGCAGGACCTGGCGATGGATCACCTGATGCAGTCACCTGACGCATCAGCTGATCGTAAGTATCGCGGTGACTTGGGCGCCCGGCCGGTATCAGCGGATGCGTCAGGAGACTTCATCCCTGATTACCGGCAGCTGCTGCAGCGATCGGACGGGATCAGACTCCTGCCCCATCGCTCCAGGAGCTGCCGGTAATCAGCACATAAGTGAGTAGTATTTATTTTTTTTTTTTTGCACCGATGCATCTGCTGATTGTATAATCGGCTTTTATACAATCAGCTGATGTGTGATGGGATTCAGGCACTTGATCCTGACACATCATCTGATCGGTATGCCTTCCAGCAAACCGATCAGATGATATTGGATCCGGATTGGACGGCGCGGGACCCTGACCCAGGATTACTGCGGAGGGGGGTTTATTTCAATAAAGATGGAGTCACTAATTGTGTTGTGTTTTATTTCTAATAAAAAATATTTTTCTGTGTGTTGTGTTTTTTTTTTATCTTTACTAGAAATTCATGGTGGCCATGTCTAATATTGGCGTGACACCATGAATTTTGGGCTTAGGGCCAGCTGATAATATACAGCTAGCCTTAACTCCATTATTACCTAGCTAGCCACCCGTCACCAGGGCAGCTGGAAGAGTTGGATACAGCGCCAGAAGATGGCGCTTCTATGAAAGCGCCATTTTCTGGGGTGGCTGCGGGACTGCAATTCGCAGTGGGGGTGCCCAGAAAGCTTGGGCACCCTGCACTGTGGATTCCAATCCCAAGCTGCCTAGTTGTACCCGGCTGGACTCAAAAATAAGGCGAAGCTCACGTCATTTTTTTTTTAAATTATTTCATGAAATTCATGAAATAATTTAAAAAAAAGGGCTTCCCTATATTTTTGGTTCCCAGTCGGGTACAAATAGGCAGCTGGGGGTTGGGGACAGCCCGTACCTGCCTGCTGTACCCGGCTAGCATACAAAAATATGGCGAAGCCCACGTCATTTTTTTTTGTTTGGGGGGGGCAAAGAAATCCTGCATACAGTCCTGGAAGGAGGATGCTGAGCCTTGTAGTTCGACAGCTGCTGTCTGCTCTCCTGTATACACTATTGGATGGGCTATGCTGAGCCTTGTAGTTCTGCAGCTGTCTGCTCTTCTGCATACACTAGTGGAGAATGAAGAACACATTGAAGAAGGAAATGACATCAGACCTTTTTTTTTTTGTTCACTGATAAAAAAACGCATAAGGACGCAGTGAGCAAAAACGCAGCAAAACGCAGCAAAAAAACGCACCAAATCGCGGCAAAACGCGTGCGTTTTTTGCCGCGTTTTTTCGACGCAGGTGCGTTTTTGAGCGTTTTTAGCGGCCAAAAACGCACAAAAACGCAGCATCAAAAAAACGCACTGTGTGCACATAGCCTAAAGCCCGTTTTACGCTTCTTTTCATGCTTTTTCTATTCTTTTTTAATCTATTGAGATAGGGAAATTGCAGGAAGAATATCAGAAAGCTTTGACATGCTGCTTCTTTATTCTGCAACTAAATCTGCAAGGAGAAAAGCCCTGTGTGCACAGCACTTCAGGAGTCTCAGACTTTGCTGGGAAGCTTATATCCTTGTAGTATTGATTAAAATCTGCAAGAAAAAAGCAACGTGTGCACAGAGCCCAAAAGTATACATGTTTGGTATCTACGCATTCGTACTGACCTGAGGCCTCACACAGACATATCAGTTTTATCATATAGTGAATACTGAGAAAAAAAAGACCCCAAAACCAATAGTGCAATTGCACTTTTTTGTAATTTCACCGCTCTTGGATTTTTTCCCCCCATTTTCCAGTACTCTATATGGTAAAAGTAACGATTTCTTACAAACTACAACTCGTCCTGTAAAACACAAGCCCTCATATGGCAAGATTAACAGAAAAATAATAAAGTTATGGCTCTTAGAAGAAGGGGAGGAAAAAATGTAAATGAAAAATGGAAAATCGCCCGGGGGTGAAGGGGTTATTCACTAAGGTATTGGTGACAACAGTTCACATTGTAACTGAAGAGCACGGAGCGAGGACACTAGATAATGATATCAGGCACCAGGAGCGGCTCCAGCAGTTTACAATTCAGTGCTGTATTTCGCATCTTCCTAGGTTCATGTCTCAGAGCGTCGGTCACCAGTATTATGTAGTAAGACCCTCAGAGGAGAATCATAATGAGCCTGTCAGTCAGTGCTATTAGGGGGTCTGTCCGGCACAATCCCTGACAGCCACATACAGATGGAGGAGCAGTGCCATTATGTATGAAGAAGCTCCCACCTTGTAGAAAGTGGAAAACTTCATAGTTCATTTGTAAAAGGATTTTATCGAGTTGTTAAAAAAAAAGAAGGGAGAATGTGATAAATAGTAGAAATAAGCAATAATAAGCCTGTTGAATACATTGTTATGTCAGGTCTACCACTTTAGCACTCTTGTCCAGTCTTAGTCTACTTGGCTGCTGTGATGATGAGCCCGATATCACACATGAGCGTTACATCACCTACACTGTGAGGCCAGTGATGGGCTGCAGTGGTCACATGTTGTATATGGCTCATTATGGCTACAGTGAAGTACAGAAAGGCCGGAGATCAGAAGCAGCTGGGGCTGTGACTGGCGAGTAATGTGTCTCTTATTTATTTTTTCAAGAATCACATCCCTCCCCCGGCCCCGGGAGGTGGTGAAACGAAATTGTGCCACAACTTCTACAAAAAGTCTAATTAATTGAATGCCCCATTAAGTCAAAGCTGGAAGCAGAGTAAGACATTAATGACCCCTGTAACAGACCACAGGTCCATCTCTAAGAAAAGTAAATCCACTAAGTACGTCCATAGTAAGTTCTGCTAAGTGAAGGTAAAATAATAGGTGACATCCCGGCCTCCTGATCAATGCTGAGGGACGTCATGTAGGGGGAACTACTGTATTGTGTTATTTAGATATTTCCTAAATTTATCTGTAAATTGTCACTTTCCAATAATCTTTGGACAATGTTCCCATGGAGCAGACTTGCTGTGGACCTCCGGCAGTGGAGGACCCGCATGATACCGGACTGGTAAATCCCGCTGCAGATATCATTGTGATAAATGTGCGGGGAAGCTGCATATGTCACCTTTGTGAGTGAGGCTCACACCTATATCAGCAGCATCAATTACATACTGGGGTCACAAACCTGCAGCTATCGTCAGTTTACACTGCGGATATGAGATTTCTGAAAATACGTAAAACGTAATACTAATTATAGCAAAAAGCAATTGAAATACCCCAATGACAAATACATATAATAGCTGGGTAATATTAAAATATAACTTTTAATAATAAATATTTAAAATAATTAGGGGGAAACAGATAAGGACACACAACGAATATGTATAAAAAAGGCCTCTTATAAATGAAGGGAGCTAATCCCCTGAGGATAATTATTGGGCAACAATAAATCATAGACTGAGGTAGTGAGAAAATATATCAGTCCCTAATGTCCCCAATTGCTAAAAGTGTAAAGATTCTAAGGTCAATATTAACCCCAACATCAATCAGGGAAAACCCGAGAGAAGTGAGAACCCCCTATAAATAATAATGGTGTATAGGCCAAACTGTCACTATGTTAATTAGCGCCTCTATATAAACCTGAAGAAATGAAAGTACGATGTTTGTATCTCACATAGATAGTGAAAGATGCATGAAAAAGCGTCAATAGCAAAAATACATAAGGAACGGTGTCACCGGTGTTGAGGTTTACATCCGGTGAAGTTTGCCATGAAATAATTGCTGGATTTTTGAGGGGAGCTATAGTAAATAGCTGCACCATATCCCTTAATGATGACCGGTAAAGGGTGTGCTCATAGGTCTCCTACGCGTTTCGTGTAAGACTCATCAGGGGAGCTTTACTATGGTAGAGCACATAAAACACCTCCTAACAGAGGTAGACGCCAAACCAGAATGAGGATATCACCGCATATAAATAGAGGCAGGATTCAACAATTCCAATTGGATGTCTAAAGATCACGTGAGATCCGCCACAGGTTGTCACAACAGGTGTAATGATTACCTTAAACAACCGCGGATTAGCAGAATGGGTAGCGTCACTATTATGACCGCCTATAGATACACTAATTATACGGAAGTCCCAAGGGACGCATGTGCAGACGAAGTTAATGTTAGGAGCGGTGAACAAGCCGCCTTCTAAAAGAATATATGTGCTGCGCATGCGTCCACAAACATACAGACGTCACCATGATGATAAGCATGTCACAGGGAAGTGGGCGGTTTCAACCAGACTTAGGGGTACTTTGCACGCTGCGACATCGCTAGCCGATTGTAGCGATGCTGAGTGCGATAGTCCCCGCCCCCGTCGCAGATGCGATATCTTGTGATAGCTGCCGTAGCGAACATTATCGCTACGGCAGCTTCACACGCACTTACCTGCCCTGCGACGTCTCTCTGGCCGGCGACCCGCCTCCTTCCTAAGGGGGCGGGTCGTGCGGCGTCACAGCGACGTCACACAGCAGGTGGCCAATAGAAGCGGAGGGGTGGAGATGAGCGGGACGTAAACATCCCGCCCACCTCCTTCCTTTCTCATTGCAGGCGGGACGCAGATAAGGAGATGTTCCTCGCTCCTGCGGCTTCATACACAGCGATGTGTGCTGCCGCAAGAACGAGGAACAACATCGTATAGGCTTGAGAGCCAACTACCAATTTAGTAAATCAGGTGATGTGCATCTCTGTAATGAGGAGGGGTGTGGTGTAATGACATCACCACCCTATATAAGGGGTGCTTAATTATTAGGCAATTTCATTCCTTTGGCAAAATGGGTCAGAAGAGAGATTTGACAGGCTCTAAAAACTCCAATATTGTGAAATGTCTTGCAGAGGGATGCAGCAGTCTTGAAATTGCCAAACTTTTGAAGCGTGATCACCAAACAATCAAGCGTTTCATGGCAAATAGCCAACGGGGTCGCAAAAAGCGTGTTGGGCAAAAAAGACGCAAAAAAACTGCCCATGAATTGAGGAAAATCAAGCGTGAAGCTGCCAAGATGCCATTTGCTACCAGTTTGGCCATATTTCAGAGCTGCAACGTTACTGGAGTATCAAAGAGCATAAGGTGTGCCATACTCAGGGACATGGCCAAGGTAAGGAAGGCTGAAAGACCACCACCTTTGAACAGGAAACATAAGATAAAACGTCAATACTGGGCCAAGAAATATCTTAAGACTGATTTTTCAAAGAATTTATGGACTGATGAAATGAGAGTGATTCTTGATGGGCCAGAGGCTGGATCAGTAAAGGGCAGAGAGCTCCACTCCGACTCAGACGCCAGCAAGGTGGAGGTGGGGTACTGGTATGGGCTGGTATCATCAAAGATGAACTTGTGGGACCTTTTCGGGTTGAGGATGGAGTGAAGCTCAACTCCCAGACCTACTGCCAGTTTCTGGAAGACAACTTCTTCAAGCAGTGGTACAGGAAGAAGCCGGTATCGTTCAAGAAAAACATGATTTTCATGCAGGACAATGCTCTACCACATGCATCCAACTACTCCACAGTGTGGCTGGCCAGTAAAGGTCTAAAAGATGAAAAAATAATAACATGGCCCCCCTGTTCACCTGACCTGAACCCCATAGAGAACATGTAATCCCTCATAAAATGTGAGATCTACAGGGAGGGAAAACAGTACACCTCTCGGAACAGTGTCTGGAGGCTGTGGTGGCTGCTGCATGCAATGTTGATTGTAAACAGATCAAGCAACTGACCGAATCTATGGATGGTAGGCTGCTGAGTGTCATCAGAAAGAAAGGTGGCTATATTGGTCACTAATTTTTGGGGGGTTTGTTTTTGCATGTCAGAAATGTTTATTTCTAAATTTTGTTTAGTTATATTGTTTTACCTGGTGAAAATAAACAAGTGAGATGGGAATATATTTGATTTTTATTAAGTTGTCTAATAATTCTGCACAGTAATAGTTACCTGCACAAACAGATATCCTCCTAAGATAGCCAAATCTAAAAAAAAAACAATGCAACTTCCAAATTATTAAGCTTTGATATTTATGAGTCTTTTGGGTTGATTGAGAGCATAGTTGTTGATCAATAATAAAAAAAATCCTCTAAAATACAACTTGCCTAATAATTCTGCACACGGTGTATAGTTGTCATGTGAGGTATTTCAATTGCTTTTTGCTATAATTAGTGTTATCAGGGAAATCCTCTGCGTTTTACGTATTTTCAGAAATCTCATATCCGCAGTGCAAACTGACGATAGCTGCAGGTTTGTGACCCCAGTATGTAATTTATGCTGCTAATATAGGTGCGAGCCTCACTCACAAAGGTGACATATGCAGCTTCCCCGCACATTTATCACAATGATATCTGCAGCGTGATTTATCATGCGGGTCCTCCACTGCTGGAGGTCCTCAGCAAGTCTGCTCCATGGGAACATTGTCTAAAGATTATTGAAAAGTGACAAATTACAGATAAATTTAGGAAATGTCTAAATAACACAATTGTTCCCCCTACATGACGTCCCTCAGCATTGATCAGGAGGCCGGGATGTCACCTATTATTTTACCTTCTGTCAATATTCACTTAGCAGAACTTACTATGGACGTACTTAGTGGATATACTTCTCTCATAGAGCTTGGCCTGTGGTCTGTTACACGGGTCATTAAGGTCTTAAGGCCGCTTTACACGCTACAATATATCTTACGATGTGTCGGCGGGGTCACGTCGTAAGTGACGCACATCCGGCATCGTAAGGTACATTGTAGCATGTAACAGCTACGTGCGATTGCGATTGAACGGTAAAACGTTCATCGCACGCACGTCGTTCAATTCCTAAATATTGAACATCAGGTTGTTCATCGTACCCGGGGTAGCACACATCGCTGTGTGTGACACCCCGGAACGATGACCAGATCTTACCTGCGTCCAGCGGCTCCTGGACGGCAATGCGGAAAGGAGGTTGGCGGGATGTTTACGTCCCGCTCATCTCCGTCCCTCCGCTTCTATTGGCCGGCTGCCGCGTGACGTCGATGTGACACCGAACGTCCCTCCCACTCCAGGAAGTGGACCTTCGCCGCCCACATAGAGGTCGTATGGACGGGTAAGTACGTGTGAAGGGAAAGAATCATGTGTGCGACACGTTCAACAAATTGAACGTGCCGCACATGCGATGGGGGCGGTTACGATCGCATACAATATCGTATGCTAAATCGTAACGTGTAAAGCAGGCTTTACTCTGCTTCCAACTTTGACTTAATGGTGCATTCGATTAATTAGACTTTTTAGAGAAGTTGGGGCAGAAATTCGTTTCACCACCTCCCGGGAGCGGGGGAGGGATGTGATTCTGGAAAATCTAAATAAGAGACGCATTACTCGCCAGTCACAGCCCCTGTTGCTTCTTATTTTCGGCCTTCTGTACCTGACTGCCGCCATGATGTGACCACTGCAGCCCATCACTGGTCTCACAGTATAGGTGATGTAACGCTCATGTGGGATATCGGGCTCATCATCACAGCAGCCAAGTAGACCCAGATCGGTGGGGAGTGGTAGACCTGACATAGCAATTTTATCACATTCTCCCTCATCTCTTCTTCTTTTTAACAACTCGATAAAATCACTTTACAAATGAATTTGCTATTGAAGTTTTCCACTTTCTACAAGGTGGGAGCTTCATACATAATGGCACTGCTCCTCCATCTGCATGTGGTTGTCAGGGATTGTGCCGGACAGACCCCCTAATGGCACTGACTGACAGGCTCATTATGATTCTCCTCTGAGGGTCTTACTACATAATACTGGTGACGGACGCTCTGAGACATGAACCTAGGAAGATGCGGAATACAGCACTGAATTGTAAACTGCTAGAGCCGGTCCTGGTGCCTGATATCATTATCTAGTGTCCTCGCTCCGTGCTCTTCAGTTTCAATGTGAACTGTTGTCACCAATACCTTAGTGAATAACCCCTTCACCTCCGGGTTATTTTCCATTTTTTTATATTCATTCTTTCCTCCCCTTCTTCTAGACCCATCAATTTTTTATTTTTCCGTCAATGTTGCCGTATGAGGGCTTGTGTTTTACAGGACGAGTTGTAGTTTGTAAGAAATCGTTACTTTTACCATATAGTGCACTGGAAAATGGGAAAAAAATCCAAGAGCGGTGAAATTACAAAAAAAATACATTTGCACTATTGGTTTTGGGGTCTTTTTTTCTCAGTGTTCACTATATGATAAAACTGATGTGTCGATGTGAGGCCTTAGGGGGGAACGAGTTCATAGACACCAAACATGTATACTTTTGGGCTCTGTGCACACGTTGCTTTTTTCTTGCAGATTTTAATCAATACAAAAAGGATATAAGCTTCCCATCAAAGTCTATGAGACTCCTGAAGTGCTTTTCACACGGGCCTTTTCTCCTTGCAGATTTAGTTACAGAATAAAGAGGTAGCATGTCAAATCTTTCTGATTTTCTTCCTGCAATTTCCATATCTCAATAGATTAAAAAAGAATAGAAAAAGCATGAAAAGAGGCAAAAAACGGGCTTTTTCCAGCAGCTTTTCTGCCAAAACATGCTCTTTGTCCTGAAAACATTCTGCTACATCTACACATAGCCTTAGTTTTATCTAAGGGGCTAAAAGAATTCAGAAGTTGCGCTTTGGTCACCATTTTCCGAGCCCCGTAGCGTTCTCATTTTTTGGGATCTGGGGCTGTGATGGGCTTTTTTTGCGTCTTGAGTTGGAGTTTTTAATTATATCATTTTTGTGCACATGCTATGTTTTGATCGCCTGTTTGTGGAAATAAAGAAAACCACAATTTTTAGCGTTTGGAATATTTTTCTTGCCACGCTGTGTACCGATCAGGTTAACTGATTTTTTAGTTTGATTGATCAGGCATTTCTGAAAGCAGCGATACCACATATGTGAGCAAAAAAACTCCACAACAGCTTACAAATTTGGATGTGGGTATGGATTCTGCCAAATCCCCACATACAGCACAAACTCAAAACCATGGTAGTAAGAGAAAAGAGAACAAAAGTTTTATAGTGCAAAAATTGTGCAAAAAAATTTATTATAAAGAAGGTGAACATCCACTTAGTCTAAAAACATATTGAAACACCAGGACCATGACCCGAGATAGATAGACACCACTAAGGGATTAGAGGCACCTCTCCCCGATGAAGATTGAAAACCGATGTATCGAAACAAGCGTTGGGAGTTTTGAGGTTCCATTTCCTGTAACCTGTTACCGAATTCAGCTTTACCACGGCCACTTTTGCATGCCCTACTCCAGTATTACATCTCGGTATGCTTTAGACTTTTTGAGGGGATCTGACTTCATGTTGTCCGTAGTTATACTCCACTATGGAGATACTATATTCTGATATTATGATGATTGTGCCATCTGTACCCTCATAACATGTAATTAGTTTCATGAGTCCCTAAGTGGTGTCTATCTCGGGGCATGGTCCAGGTGTTTTAATATGATTTTTAGACTAAATGGATGTTTACCTTCTTTATAATAAAAAAATTTTGTACAATTTTTGCACTATAGAAACTTTTGTTCTCTTTTTTTCTTGATTCCAAATGTGTAGTTTTTTTAATTTTTTTTAACTGTTTTATTTTCAGGGGGGCAAAAAGAGGGTAATTTGAATTTTTAGGCTTTTTTTGTTATTTTTTTTAAACTTTTTATTAACATTTTTTATTTATTTTACTAGTCCCCTAGGGGACGTTATCACTGTACAGTCCGATTTCCTAAGCATTTCAGAAATGCTGCTTTCCTGTGAGTGCTGGCAATCTGTCGGCTCTCCCAGGAAGTTCACCATGCAGTGTCAGGGGTCATCAGCTGACCCCGCTCTACCATGGAAACACATTGGCACACCATGATCGTGTCACGGGACAGCCCATGGCAGTGGAAAACGGCACAATCCTCACCGCGGCCATTTAAGTCCTGCTGTCAGTGTTTTACAGGACGATATAAAGGGTTAACAGGTGCAGGATCTCTGATACACCTGAGCCTGATAGCCACACATGTCTGCTGATGAGATCAGCAGACATGTGCAGAGATTTCCTCGGGCTCACTACCAGAGCCCGCAGTAACCGGAGATAGGCAACCGAAGACGTACCAGTACGCCCTTGGGCGTAAAGGGGTTAAAAAATAAAAGCAATTTATATTTCATTATATATAGAAAATAAAAGTTGTAAATTTATTTACACACAACACTGCTGCATGGACAGTATACGCACACTTAGCTCTGCTACATAAGCACATTTACATACAGTACTGCTAAATACAATGGAGATCAAAATTAGAGAACAATGTCTGATCACTTGCTTTTTTCAGAAACAGTGTAATAACTTTGTCACCAAGTATGTTCCAGAGCTTTTCTATTGGGTTTAGATCAAGACACTGGGCGGCCATTTCATTGTTTCAATGTTTTCTGTTTCAAGGAACTGCTTTACCCATTTTGTTGTATGACAGGGGGCATTGTCCTGCATTAAATTACTGACTGATTGAGTGATGAACGCAAGGAAGGAACCACGTGTTGTGAAGAAGGTTCTGATCCACACTTGCATTCACTCTGCCATGTAGCTGTATGAGAGGTCCAAATCCTGCTGCAGAAAACATTCCCCAAACTATGACACGTCCTCCACTGCCTTTCACTGACGTCTTACTACACTTTGGGTTTAGTTTTTCCCCAGTTCCTTGACTAACATAATGTTTCCCATCAGACCCAAATAAATTAAATTTGCTTTCATCGCTATCTATGGAGCACTTCTTCTCTGTCCACACAACATGCTCCTCATCAAAGGGGAGTTCAGCCTTTTGATTTTTTCTGCTAATGAGAGGTTTGGTCACTGCAGAGTGGGCTTTCAGTCCAAATGCTCTTAAACATCGTGACATTGTATGACAAGACAGATCCTTACCCTGTTCAGCGCTGAACTGACGAGCAATGTCAACCAGAGTGCTGAAACAATTACCCATGAAGATTCTTCACATTATCCTGTCCTCTCTTGCGAGGGTGACTAGTCTTCTTTGGGGAATTGAAAGAGTTTGTGATGTTGTAAAGATGCAATATTCTTGAAAACACAGACTTGGAACAACCAACTTTTCTTGCTAGGGCTGTAAAGGTCCAGTCACACTAAGCAACTTACCAGCGATCCCAACAACGATAGGGATCGCTGGTAAGTTGCTAGGAGGTTGCTGGTGAGATGTCACACTGCGACGCTCCAGCGATCCCACCAGCAACCTGACCTGGCAGGGATCGCTGGAGCATCGCTACACGAGTTGCTGGTGAGCTCACCAGCAACCAGTGACCAGCCCCCAGCGCCACGTGGAAGATGCTGCGCTTGGTAACTAAGGTAAATATCGGGTAACCAACCCGATATTTACCTTGGTTACCAGCGCACGGAGCTACACGTGCAGAGAGCAGGGAGCAGCGCACACTGAGCGCTGGCTCCCTGCTCTCCTAGTTACAGCACACATCGGGTTAATTACCCGATGTGTGCTGCAGCTACATGTGCACAGAGCAGGGAGCAGCGCACACCGCTTAGCGCTGGCTCCCTGCTCTCTTAGCTACAGCACACATCGGGTTAATTAACCCGATGTGTTCTGCAGCTACATGTGCACAGAGCAGGAGCCGGCACTGACAGTGAGAGCGGCGGAGGCTGGTAACGAAGGTAAATATCGGGTAACCAAGGACAGGGCTTCTTGGTTACCCGATGTTTACTGTGGTTACCAGCCTCCGCAGAAGCCGGCTCCTGCTGCCTGCACATTTAGTTGCTGTCTCGCTGTCACACACAGCGATCTGTACTTCACAGCGGGACAGCAACAACTAAAAAATGGCCCAGGACATTCAGCAACAACCAACGACCTCACAGCAGGGGCCAGGTTGTTGCTGGATGTCACACACAGCAACATCGCTAGCAACGTCACAAAAGTTGTTCGTTAGCAGCGATGTTGCTAGCGATGTTGCTTAGTGTGACGGGGCCTTTAGGTTCACCCCTTTGGCCTTCATCTGAATAACCTGCTGCCTGAATGTTTCAGTCACTTTGGAACGGCACATAATTTTTGCAAAGTCAGTGCAAACTAGAAAGTTAGGCTGCCGGTTATACAGGGTTTGTCAGATAATTAAGGAAATTAGCACCAGGTGCCAGATTAACACCAATAACTTGCAGGTATCTGAAAGTGTACTCTATGGCGGGCTTTGCACATTGCGACATCGCAAGCCGATGCTGCGATGTCGCACGTGATAGTCCCCGCCCCCGTCGCAGGTACAATATCTTGTGAAAGCTGGCATAGCGAAAATTATCGCTACGCCAGCTTCACACGCACTTACCTGCCCTGCGACCGTCGCTCTGGCCGGCAACCCGCCTCCTTCCTAAGGGAGCAGGTAGTGCGGCGTCATAGCGACGTCACACGGCAGGCGGCCAATAGCGGCGGAGATGAGCAGGATGTAAACATCCCGCCCACCTCCTTCCTTCCGTATAGCCGCCGGCTGCAGGTAAGGAGATGTTCCTCTCTCCTGCGGCTTCACACACAGCGATGTGTGCTGCCGCAAGAACGAGGAACAACATCGTACCTGTCACGGCACCGGCATTATGGAAATGTCGGTGAATGCAACGATGATACGATAACAACGTTTTTGCTCTCGTTCATCGTATCATCTAGCATTTACACAGTACGATGTCGAAAGTGACGCCGGATGTACGTCACTTTCGATTTGACCCCACCGATATCGCACGTGCGATGTCGCAACGTACAAAGCCGCCCTAATTTTCATCTGTGTTCTTTTGTATTTATCTCATTTACATTTTTATTATGTGATTTTGAAATAATCAATTTATGAAAGAAGCTTAAAATACTGTGAATTTCCTCATGTTAGCAAATATTCACGTAGTACTACACAGTGATCGCAACATTTAGGAAATTGTGATCTTCACTGTATATACATTTATATACACACACTGTATACACATCACCCCATTTTATAGTCCCTTACAGGGTATGTGATTGATCCTATGACCTGAAAAGTCCTGGAGCACGTGGGGTGGAATGTTCTTCAGCTGCTCACTCAGGACGGGCAGCCTCTGTGCAGGAGCCAACAGCTTCCTCTCCTGCTCTGCACCGATCACATCGATCAGTGTGGGGCACAAGGAGGCAAGAGGAGAGAGCAGTTCTCTCTGTGATTGGGAAAGACACCATCTCAGCATTCTCCATAACAGGAAGCTGCCTCCAGACTATATGATGCACTCACTTATAAGAAAGATTATTTTTTTGTTAGAAGTGCATCTTATAGTCCAAAAAATATGGTAAGTTCCAAAGTAATTTCCCTTCCTCATTTAATTATACGACTGTCTGTTATGTGAATTTTGTACAATCTGTCAAATATTTATTTTGTCCCCATGTGAGTTATTATTGATGGTCAACAAAATATTTTTTTGTTATTCATTTTTCACATTCTAGGTATTATAATGGCTTCTCCCTGTGTGGCATTTTTGATGTTTAAGAAAGTTCCACTTGTGTTTAAAACATTCTAAACATGAAAAAGGCTTCTCCCCTGTGTGAGTTATTTGGTGACTAATAAGATGCAATTTCTGGGGAAAAATTTCCCACATTCTGAACATGAAAAATACTTCTACTCTCTATGACTGCTCTGGTGATTAAGAAGAGTTGATCTATTTGCAAAACATTTCCCACATTCTACACATGAAAATGGCTTCTCCCCTGTGTGAGTTCTCTGATGTCTAATAAGATTTGATTTGGTGTTAAAATATTTTCCACATTCTGAACATGAAAATGACTTCTCCCCTGTATGAGTGCTATAATGTGTAACAAGATTTGATTTCCGGTTAAAACATTTTCCACATTCTGAACATGAATATGACTTCTCCCCAGTATGAATTAACTCATGGTGAACAAGACTTAATTTCTGGCTAAAACTTTTCCCGCATTCTGTACATAAAAAAGGCTTCTCACCTGTGTGAGTTCTGTGATGTCTACTAAGATCTGATTTGGTGTTAAAACATCTCCTACATTCTGAACATGAAAAAGGCTTCTCCCCCGTATGAGTTCTTTGATGTATAACGAGTTCTGATTTTTGGGTAAAACATTTCCCACATTCTGAACATGAATATCGCTTCTCCCCTGTATGAGTACTTTTATGTGTAACAAGATGTGATTTCTGGTTAAAACATTTCCCACATTCAGAACATGAATATGGCTTCTCCCCTGTGTGAATTCTCTGATGTTTTACAAGGTTTGATTTACGTTTAAAATATTTCTTACAATTGGAACAAGAAAATCTATTCTCCTCTGTGTGAATTTTTTGATGTTTAACAAATGATGTTTCAAGAGGAAAACTATTTCCATTTATTGATTGTGACATTGGCTTCTTTCCTTTAAGAGCAGTTGGTCTTCTAATGCCAATGTGACTTTTATTTATTTTAGTAGTCTGTAATGATTCAGAAGAGAGGACCCGTTTCATAGGATCAGATGTTAGATCTTTGCTGTGAAAGGAAGATGGGATATCTGGAATAATGGCATTCACTTTAGTTGAATCCTGTGTGATCTCAAGGTCATCTGATTTATAAATTGAAGATGTTAGTTGTCCCTCTGATCTCGTGGTACAGTCATCTGCTAAGAATAAAACCTGTTATTTTTTTCATAAAATAGGCTTGAAATTAATATTTTAAACATTTCTACTTAAAATGTCCATAGAAACAGCAAGTTATGTAGTAAAATAGAATTATTCACTAAGACAATAACAGCTCACAGTCTAATAGAAGACTTCATGGCATGAACCAGTAGAGTATGGTACACCACCTAAAATGTTATGTAGATGAATATGATACTAATATAAACTTCCTCTCCCACAAAAACAAGCCCCCACTCAGTTCCATTATCTGTCAATGGAAAAACAGTATTCCAACATGATAACGACCCGAAACACACCTTCAAAACGACCACTGCATTGCTAAACAAACTGAGGGTAACGGTGCTGGACTGGTCAAGCATATCTCCAGATATAAACCCTATTGAACTTCTGTTCAAATGGAAGGTGGAGGAGCGGAAGGTCTCTAATATCTACCAGCTCTGTGATATCGTCATGGAAAAGGATACAGCGGCTCCTGTCAAGTTCAAGTGAACTCCATGCACAAGAGAATTAAGGCAGTGCTAGAAAGTAATGGTGACCACACAAAATATTGTCATTTTGAGCACAATTTGGCCATTTCACTTACGGTGTATTTATTATTGTTGCCAGCAGTTTTGCCCTTAATGGCTGTGTGTTAAGTTATTTAAAAGACACACCAAAATTACACTGTTATGCACAGTAGTCAGTGTACAGCTTGTATTGCATCAAAGTGTCAGATCGTCAGTGTTGTCCGATGAAAATATATAATAAATTATATACAAAAATATGAGGGGTGTACTCACTTTTGTGATATACTGTATTTGCAATTTTCACTCTCCAACATCCACTGTCCGCTAATTCCTGGAAAGTTTCTGTGCAATCAAAATAGTCACTACAACTATGGAGAGATTCACTGAGGGCTATAATTTCCAAAACGGAATCACTTTACGACACTTTCTTCTGCTCTGGTTTTCTGCCGTTCTGTCACATTATGGCTTATGCAAATGTTGTGTCACATCTCCTCTGGGATCTGCTCCAGTGACATCAGCTTCTGTCACCAGGCACGGCCTTACTCATTCTGCCAGTGGAGCTGATGATGGAGATGTTAGAACCTGAAGCTACAGACGGTGCAGGCTCTGTCTAGTCACTATGATTATGATGGCTGGTATGTATAGTACAATCCAGGCTGGCAGTATGGGTGTGTGAGCAGTCCAGCTGAGGTAATCAGCTCTCTGCTTCAGCCAATTGGAAAGCACCACACCCTACTAGAGCTGGAAGTATATTGCTGGAAGCTGCCAGATACAGCCTTGTTCTCCTCTGGTTCAGGCCTCTGTGCTCACATCCTCTGTTTCCTGTTCTCTTCTTGACCTGTTTTCTGACTACTCTTACATCTTCTGATTTTCTATTTTCTCTGCCTCCTGGTTCTGACCCGGCTACCTAACTATTCTTCTTGCTATCTCGCACCCGAGCAGCAGCTAACTCTGTGGCCCCAGACTACGGGTCCCTGTGTAAGTCCAGATCCATGTATAGGGGTTAAAGGGTGATGTTCAAAGCAGTCCCTGGGATCTGGAAAGCAGAATAGATAGTCCTACGTTTTTTCATGGTTGCCATGTCTTAAGCTGCCAGGTGACCACAAGCACTACCCTCGTAACTTTCTACCTGTAAACTAGTTTTTGACTGCAAAATCTGGGTTCCAAAAACTAAATAGACTCTTTCCTTTGTGATCTTGGCCATGTGCCCAGACATTACTGTACAACCGAATATCAGCTATTGTCAGATTCAGGAGAAATTGGAAAATAATCTATAAGTTCCAATTGTTTCCTGTTACTCTTTGTGAAAATGCAAAAATTGTGGTTAAATCAAAATTATATTGAAAAATCAAAATTTTTTTTGCATTCCACTTTGTGTTAATTCCTGAATGTGGTATTTGATATTATGAAGAGAGCAATTTCTTTTAAAATCTAGGCCCCCGAAGGTAATTTTAAAAGTGAATTGTTATCCAAAAAACAAGTATTACACCTAATGGTAATTGTATTTCCTTGAGTCCATCATGACAGCACCCAAAGTGCGTTCTGGAGTGGAAGGCACGCACTGTGCATGACCGGAAGCGTAGTTACAGCTATCATGGCATGACGCCAATAGCCCTCAGAGAGAAGCGGCTAGCGCCAAGAGCATTGTCCCGCTCTACTGGGGCAGGCTTAGGGACCTCCCTGGAAGAGGTGTAGGCCTCCGACCACTTAACAGGAGGAAGGAGAAAGGTGAACCCCCTGATCCTCTAGAGTCCGTCTTCAGGTAGGTGCCTCATGCTGCTGCACTACCTCCTGCGTCTGTCCTGTATCGGGACAGGAAAACACTGAGAGGGTGAGAGTGGGAGAGGCTTTTAACCTCTCGTGTGTTTCCTGTCCCTATAGAGGATATGAGGAGCAACCTCCTATGGTTCTGTCATGAGCAGGGCTGTATTTTGCCTTCATGCTGCCCTAGGCACTTTAAGTGGTCGCGCCCCTTAGTGACAACGTAACACTGAGTTTTCGCACACGACATCTGTTTAAGGCAGATCTACTCTGTAAAACACTTGAAAAAGTATCAATGAGAAACGAAGGGCACTATTCCCCCCCCCCAATGGGGATCACCACGGGCACATCAAAACATAGCATGGGTATAAAATATTCCCACCACACCGTCCCCACTTATATACTGTGACTGTGACACTGCCCCTAATAAACTACACACTGCCCTCCCTTATAAATTATACCCACCACACCTTCCTCAATTATGAAATATGATCTGCACATTGACCTCACATCATGTTGCCCCCTCCTCACAATGTCCCATGCATGCTGCCCCCTCCTCCCAATGTCCCATGCATGCTGCCCCCTCCTCACAGTGTCCCATGCATGCTGCCCCCTCCTCACAATGTCCCATGTATGCTGCCCCCTCCTCACAGTGTCCCATGCATGCTGCCCCCTCCTCACAATGTCCCATGCATGCTGCCCCCTCCTCAGTGTCCCATGCATGCTGCCCCTTCTCACAATGTCCCATGCATTCTGCCCCCTCCTCCCAATGTCCCATGCATGCTGCCCCCTCCTCACAGTGTCCCATGCATGCTGCCCCCTCTTCACAATGTCCCATGCATGCTTCCCCCTTCTCACAATGTCCCATGCATGCTTCCCCCTCCTCACAGTGTCCCATGCATGCTGCCCCCTCCTCACAATGTCCCATGCATTCTGTCCCCTCCTCACAATGTCCCATGCATTCTGCCCCCTCCTCCCAATATCCCATGCATGCTGCCCCCTCCTCACAGTGTCCCATGCATGCTGCCCCCTCCTCACAATGTCCTATACATGCTGCCCCCTCCTCACAAGGTCCCATGCATGCTGACCCCTCCTCACACTGTCCTATGCATGCTGCTCCCTCCTCACAATGTCCCATGCATGCTGTCCCCCCTCACAATGTCCCATGCATGTTGCCCCTCCTCCCAATGTCCCATGCATGCTGCCCCCTCCTCAATGTCCCATGCATGCTTCCTCCTCCTCACAATGTCCCATGCATGCTTCCCCGTCCTCAAAATGTCCCATGCATGCTGCCCCCTCCTCACAATGTCCCATGCATGCTGCTCCCTCCTCACAGTTTCCCATGCATGCTGTTCCCTCCTCACAATGTCCCATGTATGCTGCCCCTCTCCATGAGCTCCTAATGCTGCCTTCCTCTTTTCCATAATGACACCTCCATGCTGCCCCATTCATCATACTAAGACCACCACACTAACGCTTATGCTGAGACACCCCTCCCACACACACACACACACACACACACACACACACTCTTGATATTGACTCCCCTACATTGCTCCACTCCATACTGAGCCCACACATGCTGCCCCTTCTCCATAATAAGCTCCCAATGCTGCCCCCCTCTCATTCTGAGTCCTTACACTCCCCCGCCAACGATTTTGTCATTGCACTATCCCTCAACCCTTGTCCTCTGTCTCTAGGATTGGCCCCTCTCTCCCATTCCCCCAGCAGCAGCCGCTCTCCCCCGCCTTCACCAGCAGCCTTTCCCCCAGCATCAGCCTCTCTCCCCCCAGCCCCCCCAGCTTCAGCCTCTCTCCCCCCAGCCTCCCCCAGCTTCAGCCTCTCTCCCCCAGCTTCCCCCAGCATCAGCCTCTCTCCCCCAGCTTCCCCCAGCATCAGCCTCTCTCCCCCAGCATCAGCCTCTCTCCCCCAGCTTCCCCCAGCATCAGCCTCTCTGCCCCCAGCATCAGCCTCTCTTCTCCCAGCCTCCCCCCTCACAGCCTCTCCCAGTATCAGCCTCTCTCCCCCCAGCCCCCCCAGCATCAACCTCTCTCCCCCCAGTGTCCCCCAGCTTCAGCCTCTCTCCCCCCAGCCTCCCCCAGCTTCAGCCTCTCTCCCCCAGCTTCCCCCAGCATCAGCCTCTCTCCACCAGCTTCCCCCAGCATCAGCCTCTCTCCCCCAGCTTCCCCCAGCATCAGCCTCTCTGCCCTCAGCATCAGCCTCTCTTCTCCCAGCCTCCCCCAGCATCAGCCTCACTCCTCCCAGCCTCCCCCAGCATCAGCCCCCCCAGCATCAGCCTCCACCCTCCCAGCCTCCCCCAGCATCAGCCTCCCCCCTCCCAGCCTCCCCCCTCACAGCCTCTCCCAGTATCAGCCTCCCCCAGCATCAGCCTCTCTCCCCCAGCCCCCCCAGCATCAACCTCTCTCCCCCCAGCGTCCCCCAGCTTCAGCCTCTCTCCCCCCAGCCTCCCCCAGCTTCAGCCTCTCTCCCCCAGCTTCCCCCAGCATCAGCCTCTCTCCCCCAGCTTCCCCCAGCAACAGCCTCTCTCCCCCAGATTCCCCCAGCATCAGCCTCTCTCCCCCAGCTTCCCCCAGCATCAGCCTCTCTCCCCCAGCATCAGCCTCTCTGCCCCCAGCATCAGCCTCTCTGCCCCCAGCATCAGCCTCTCTTCTCCCAGCCTCCCCCAGCATCAGCCTCACTCCTCCCAGCCTCCCCCAGCATCAGCCCCCCCAGCATCAGCCTCCACCCTCCCAGCCTCCCCCAACATCAGCCTCCCCCCTCCCAGCCTCCCCCCTCACAGCCTCTCCCAGTATCAGCCTCCCCCAGCATCAGCCTCTCTCCTCCCAGCCTCCCCCAGCATCAGCCTCCCCCAGCATCAGCCTCTCTTCTCCCAGCCTCCCCCAGCATCAGCCTCTCTCCTCCCAGCCTCCCCCAGCATCAGCCTCCCCCTCCCAGCCTCCCCCAGCATCAGCCTCCCCCTCCCAGCCTCCCCCAGCATCAGCCTCCCCCTCCCAGCCTCCCCCAGCATCAGCCTCTCTCCTCCCAGCCTCCCCCAGCATCAGCCTCCCTCAGCATCAGCCTCCCTCCTCCCAGACTCCCCCAGCATCAGCCTCCCCCTTCCCAGCCTCCCCCAGCAAAAGCCTCCCCCCTCCTAGCCTCCCCCAGCATCAGCCTCTCTCCTCCCAGCCTCCCCCAGCATCAGCCTCCCTCAGCATCAGCCTCTCTCCTCCGAGCCTCCCGCAGCATCAGCCTCTCTCCTCCCAGCCTCCCCCAGCATCAGCCTCCCTCAGCATCAGCCTCCCTCCTCCCAGCCTCCCCCAGCATCAGCCTCCCCCCTCCTAGCCTCCCCCAGTATCAGCCTCTCTCCTCCCAGCCTCCCCCAGCATCAGCCTCCCTCAGCATCAGCCTCTCTCCTCCGAGCCTCCCGCAGCATCAGCCTCTCCCAGCATCAGCCTCCCTCAGCATCAGCCTCTCTTCTCCGAGCCTCCCGCAGCATCAGCCTCTCCCAGCATCAGCCTCCCTCCTCCCAGCCTCCCCCAGCATCAGCCTCTCTCCTCCCAGCCTCCCCCCTCCCAGCCTCCCTCAGCATCAGCCTCCCTCCTCCCAGCCTCCCATCAGCCTCCCTCCTCCCAGCCTCCCCCCTCCCAGCCTCCCTCAGCATCAGCCTCCCTCCTCCCAGCCTCCCATCAGCCTCGCTCCTCCCAGCCTTCCCCAGCATCAGCCTCCCCTAGCACCAGCCTCTCTCCTCCCAGCCTCCCCCAGCATCAGCCTCTCTCCTCCCAAACTCTCCCAGCATCAGCCTCTCTCCTCCCAGCCTCCCCCAGCATCAGCCTCCCTCAGCATCAGCCTCCCTCAGCATCAGCCTCCCTCCTCCCAGCCTCCCCCAGCATCAGCCTCTCTCCTCCCAGCCTCCCCCAGCATCAGCCTCTCTCCTCCCAGCCTCCCCCAGCATCAGCCTCTCTCCTCCCAGCCTCCCCCAGCATCAGCCTCTCTCTTCCCAGCCTCCCCCAGCATCAGCCTCCCTCAGCATCAGCTTCCCTCCTCCCAGCCTCCCCCAGCGTCAGCCTCCCCCCATCCCAGCCTTCCGCAACATCAGCCTCCCGCCTCCCAGCCTCCCCTAGCATCATACTCTCTCCTCCCAGCCTCCCCCAGTATCAGCTTCTCTTCCCCCAAGTCTCCCCCAGTATCAGCCTCTCTCCTCCCACCCCATACGCAGATCTCCAGTCTGCATTAGAGACACCCCCACGCTCCTTATGAATCTTCAGCTCTGCGAGCACTTACCTGCTCCAGGGCCCGCCGTCATCTTCCTGGCTCACGTGAGTATCCTCTTCTGACACCGGCTTCCATCGCGGCGTCCTCTGCGGCATCCTGCTGTGAGCTCTGCATGTGAAATCCACACAGCATTGGACGCAGCACAGAGGAAGGAGCTGATTGGCGCTCCTGTGACCCCGGAAGTGCAGGCGCCGGCAGTTCCGGGGTCAATCAGCTCTCTGTGCCCGGCCACCGCTGTTTGTCTGCATTCGCGTCTTAATTGACGCGGATACAAATAAATAAAGGTGCGCCTCTCCCCCCTCCCCAAATACAGCAGATTTAATGAATGTGTAAAAAAAAAAAAAAAATTTTTTTTTTTTTTACTGCTAGAAGGTGCCGCCTCCTGCATCCTGCCGCCCTAGGCACGGGACCACAGGTGCCTAATGGTAAATACGGCCCTGGTCATGAGGAACAACCTGGAAAATAAGTTTTGTTGATTTAATTGAACATATAAACACTTGTTTCTAAACTTTTAAGCCTCCTAGCATCTACAAAAAAATAAAAGGATGTTAGAAAAATTAAAGGGAATGTTTGAAAATGCTGCCGTCCTAAAGTAGGAATAAGGTAAATGTTATTTAACTATTTTGTGTGGTTTCTATTTTAAGAGCATAAAACTTTAAAGTTTGAAAATTACAACCTAAAATTGCCAGAAACATAAAGTACAATGTGTCACAGAAAAAATATCTCAGAATCATTGGAATCAGAAGAAGCTTCCAAAGTTATCACCTCGTTAGGAACGGAAAAACTGGGTGCAGTAAGAGGTTAAATCAGAGTATTTTGGGCGCTAACAACTGTAGTGAATAAGTGTGAGTATAGACAATAACAAATCTACTGAAATAATCAGACTCATCCGTCTTCATCAGTAAAATAATTAGTAACGAGCGGTGACACATCTCTGGGTGATTAGAGGATGTGGCTCGGTGGCTCTTATCTGTAGATTAGAGCCATCAACCACGCACAGCTGAGGGATAGATCACGGCAGACGGGGAATGGTCTTTTTTTGCAGTTTATTGCAGTTTTGTTGAAGTTAGACGGTTTTAAAGAAAACTGAAAAGTCAAAACAAAGGCAAACTATTGTAGAGAATTTCTCCCTTGGATCTCACTGGACATTTAATGTTCTCCATCATAAAAGCAAAGTTTGATCAAAAAGACTGAACCTGGTGTTGTAGGGGCCAAATTATCACATTCAGCGCACAAAATACAGAGAAGGTAGATTCATCTTATATGATGGCAGGATTCTAGGAAGGAAACCGCATCATCACCCTCCGATATCTCCTACAGGCCATCATAATATCATTCTACAAGTGATTTTCTAACTTGTCCGCACATTCTACATACACTGTCGTTTAGATTTCTAGTTTACAGATCTGGGCAGCTGTGAGAACACGACCCCTAACTCCAACAGAAGGACCTCCAATGCCCAAAGTAATGGGGACAGATTCAATGCATTGATTTAGAGGTAGAATGGGGACCATTTGATTGTGATATGGCCGAACTACACCACCGATAAATCAGCCACAGCCGAGGACTGAGAAGAATCTGTGACTTCTCTGCATTTAGTGGTCACTACTCACCTGGGCGGTTATCTGTAGGAACCTCCTCTTTACTCCGCTCATCACCCCTCACATATGTCTCTGTAGTATTAATATGGGGCAGATCTTCCCCCTGAAACAAATATTGTTAAAGTCACAGAAGGAGAAGTCCCATCTATGATCAGCTCTAATCCTGCCATCTCCACCGCTCTCATTACACAAGTATAACACATATAATACTGGAGGATAAAACAAGACTGAGCACAAGACCTTCACAGCCGTCTACACATCATAGGGAGATTTCATGGCCCCTTCTCTCCATCTACCTGATGATCCTGAGGAACATCGGGATCTTCTTGTTTACAGTCCTGTGGGAGAAGAGGACGGGGACATCTCTCTGGTGTTGTCCTCTTACTGGATAGAACTGGAGGAGACACATACAGGGACTGAATTCATTCCTTACATACAGATAATTATAGGCCGTGTGTATTTAGTCCTGTCTATTACCTGGTGATGTGAGGGGCTGGGGAACCTCCATCATGACGTCCTTGTACAGATCTTTGTGTCCTTCTAAATACTCCCACTCCTCCATGGAGAAATAGACGGTGACGTCCTGACACCTTATAGGAACCTGACACATACAATGATACCGTCACCCCCCGATCCCTTCATAGCGTTACTGTATAATGTCCCAGCATTCCCAGCAGTGTCACCTCTCCAGTCAGCAGCTCAATCATCTTGTAGGTGAGTTCTAGGATCTTCTGGTCATTGATGTCCTCATGTATCGGGGGGTGAGGTGGAGGCCCCGTGATTGGGCTCAGGGGTCTTCCCCATCCCTCAGACACAGGGGCCTGACAGCGCTCACTAGAGGTCTTCTTCACTACTGTGTAATCCTGGTTATGGAGAGACACAGTAATAAATCTCACTCCAGACATTTCCAAAGTCCTCACCTCTCCAGTTCTGTCCATCTGTTATTCCCATAGATAAGAATGATGTAATGTGACTGTGTGACGCCCTGGCAAAGCCAGGTTGTCACAGAAAGAGTTAATCCTCCTTGGTAATCTGATCTCACACTGGTGCAGCAGGACAAACCACAGCCCCAGTGTAAGAGAAAAGCAGAGCAGAGGGGAGGGGCTGGAGCAGAGTGTTTGGAGAGACAGAAGAGGAGTCTGGAGTTGTAGCTCCCAGGCTGATAGTGAAGCGTGCTCCTAGAGGGCCGGGACAGGCTGTGAGTGAGGAAGGGGCCAGAGGTAGCCGGGCAGGGTAGTGGCCCCCCGGTACCTGGGTGACCCGGATCACTGCAGGGGAGTGTATTCCCCGTTCCCGGGTGAGGAGAAAGAGGAAGAGAGTGGAGAGAAAGGCACCTGGCTGCAGGGAAAGAACAGGAGCTGCTGCACCGTGTGTGGGACACTAACACCCCCGTACCGAAGGCTGCGGACACCGGCAATTCCTAGTTTACCAGTGACTCTGTGTGACATACTTGTGAGTACGCCCGTGCCCTCGGGCACCGCACCGCAGCACTGCGCCCTGCTCCCTGCTTACGCCATCACCGGGCCCCGGGACAGCCAACCCCCTACCCACGGAGGGGAGAAATAACATCTAGCTGCTCCATACCATCGCTCCCGGGATCCCCGTCCAGAGCAGCGGTGGTGTTCCAACCTCACCACAACCGTGGCTGGCGTCACGGACAATCTCCCTTACCAAATCCCCTTTTACTGTGGAGCCTGGGATCACAGACTGGGTCACGCCACCGTGATACCCACAGAAGTGACTCTGTGGCCCGGATCTGAGTACCCCCTGGTCCCCGGGCGACACATTTGGCGTCACGAACAGGATCGAACCCATCCAGTTACCTGGAGGAAGTGCGCCTTGTTCTGGACTGTCAGCGGTACTCCGCTGCAAAAATTTTGAAAGTCGCCATCTTTGCTGCCATTTTGGGCGCGAAAATCTCCCGCCCAGCGCCTTCTTCCCCAAGCGGTGGGCGCGAAAAAGAGGCTCCGCCCCCTGAGAACGCGGGCGGAAGTGAAGCTCTGGAGGACCGGAAGCGAAAGAGAAACTTTAAAAGTTGCTAGAAGGACTGCTCCCGAGTACCAAGGGGGAGCAGTAGGAAGGAACTGCAGTTCATGTGACCGGGACTGTAAAGGCAGGGACGCCAGGACTTTGCCTAATTCCGTTCCTGGACAAGCAGTAGCCGCGACCCCGATGACATCTTACCCGGCTCCGGCAGTCCGCCCAGCCGCAACGGTGATGACGTCGGCTCCGGCAGTCCGCCCGGCCGCAACGGAGGTGGCACCCGATTGGAAGTCTGCCCCAGATGTGGCGCCAGCCGCTCCCTGGTACCCCGTCACGGCTGTGGAGCAGCCGGAGTGCACCTGCAGAGAGGAGGAGCAGGCCAGTGAGAGATGGAGGCTTCGGCAGTTAGCGAGGCCGGTTGCAGCCGGCGCCGAGGGCATCCAAGTGGGCCTGGCTTCCGAGCAGGAGGCAGAGCACGGAACCCGTGCCCTGTACTGGGAGTGGCGGCAGCGGCAGTGGTAGTGGAGCATGGACGGCTACCCACAAGTTAAAAAGTTGACTGTTTTATGGACTGTCACCCCTGTTGAGCGCCCTCAAGTTCAGGAGGAGGCCATCTGCACAGCAGGTGGGGGCGGCAGAACAGTTTAGAGTTAAGAAAACGTACCTCCCGATGTGGGAAGATATATGATTGTAATGTGTTTATTTTTCCTTTTTCCAGTTTTAATAAATGTTGGTGCCTAGACGGCCCGAGGACGGGCCGTGTTTTACCAGGGGGGTGTGTGACGCCCTGGCAAAGCCAGGTTGTCACAGAAAGAGTTAATCCTCCTTGGTAATCTGATCTCACACCGGTGCAGCAGGACAAACCACAGCCCCCAGTGTAAGAGAAAAGCAGAGCAGAGGGGAGGGGCTGGAGCAGAGTGTTTGGAGACACAGAAGAGGAGTCTGGAGTTGTAGCTCCCAGGCTGATGGTGAAGTGTGCTCCGAGAGGGCTGGGACAGGCTGTGAGTGAGGAAGGGGCCAGAGGTAGCCGGGCAGGGTAGTGGCCCCCCGGTACCTGGGTGACCCGGATCACTGCAGGGGAGTGTATTCCCCGTTCCCGGCTGAGGAGAAAGAGGAAGAGAGTGGAGAGAAAGGCACCTGGCTGCAGGGAAAGAACAGGAGCTGCTGCACCGTGTGTGGGACACTAACACCCCCGTACCGAAGGCTGCGGACACCGGCAATTCCTAGTTTACCAGTGACTCTGTGTGACATACTTGTGAGTACGCCCGTGCCCTCGGGCACCGCAGCACTGCGCCCTGCTCCCTGCTTACCCCATCACCGGGCCCCGGGACAGCCAACCCCCTACCCACGGAGGGGAGAAATAACATCTAGCTGCTCCATACCATCGCCCCCGGGATCCCCGTCCAGAGCAGCGGTGGTGTTCCAACCTCACCACAACCGTGGCTGGCGTCACGGACAATCTCCCTTACCAAATCCCCTTTTACTGTGGAGCCTGGGATCACAGACCGGGTCACGCCACCGTGATACCCACAGAAGTGACTCTGTGGCCCGGATCTGAGTACCCCCTGGTGCCCGGGCGACACAACGTCATCAGAATCTCTCACCTCTCCAGTAAGCCGGAAGAGGATCTCTAGGGTGAGGTGTAATATCCTCTCCGCCATCTTGTCCCTGTCCATATCCATCCTTCACGGGGCAATCAGGAGAATTCTCTTCTATAGAGCGATTGTTCTCCCCCAGCATCTAATGTGTATGGAGCCTGAGCCCAGTAACGGGGAATCTCCACAAACCTCCACCTGCAGAGCCGCACACTAGATATATGGCTGCTCTGTGCTTACAGGACCTGTGATGATGTCACATGGAGGGGAGGAGTCAGGGGTCACATGATCAGCTCCTCAGTGTAGTCCTATATTGGCGTGCACACACTGGATGTCTGAGGCGCGGTGTCAGTGGACAGTTATAGTAAGCCACTGTTGCGTATATATGTGACCCCTGTTTCGTATGTATGTGACCCCTTCACACTGTTATTTCAATCTTTGCCTAATTAAATTCTTTATTGATAAGATCAGGTGAGAAGATTTGTTGGGCGACTTTCAAATAAAGACGTTTGGACCTGATCGGTCTTGATCACAAGTCACTGAAAATGTGTGTATGACGTATATGGAGCAGAGCCACATGTGTACGATGTGTATGGAGCAGTGCTATGTGTGTACGATGTCTACGTCGCAGAGCAGTGTATGTAACGGAGCCGTTTGTGCATGACGTGTATTTAGTGAAGCTGTGGGTGCACGTGTATGTAGAAGATACCCTCTTTTACCACTTTATTAATCCCCAAAACACCCATGCATCTCCAAGATGATCCACACGAGGTCCCACAACGATTCAAGCTCTGCTACATGTAAAGTTACAGTGCGTGATCATGACTGCCCGCTATGAGGTTCAGGCAGACACTAAGCAGCGATCAGTGGTGACGTCACTCAGGTTAGCTATGGCCACAGCTGGAGGTTTCCACGGTCCTCCACTTGTGATCGCAGGTAACTTGACCTCAGGTGACGTCAGCGACCTCACCTGAATTCATTCACCAGTAGGGAGTCGGGAATAGGTCACCCCTGCACAACTGCGACACACTGAGGGGTTTAGTATATTGTATTTCAATGCATAGTACTGTGTGTGGGTCGCCACCAGGTGGCAGTCTGGCCCAAGGATCATACAGTATGCTTGGCACCTGGGTTGGCGGATAGAGGGTTAATAGAGGAAGAGAACAGGATACTATAAATAGGGCGGTTAGAGGGAAAAGGGTAGGTGAGTCCCAAAGAAGAAGTAGAAAAGATAAGGCCAACATTGAGACTGATTTCTGACTCAAAAGCGGGCTTTACACACAGCGACATCGCTAACGAGATGTCGTTGGGATCATGGAATTCATGACGCACATCCGGCCTCGTTAGCGACGTCGTTGCGTGTGAAACGCAGAAATGACCGTTAACGATCAAAATTACTTACCAAATCATTGATCGTTGACAAATCGTTCCTATCCTGATTATCATTGCTGTTGCAGGACGCAGGTTGTTCGTCGTTCCTGAGGCAGCACACATCGCTATGTGAGACACCGCAGGAACAAGGAACAACACCATACCTGTGGCCGCCCGCAATAAGGAAGGAAGGAGGTGGGCAGGATGTTCGATCCGCTCATCTCCGCCCCTCTGCTTCTATTGGGCGGCCGCTGTGACGCCGAACGATCCGCCCCCTTAGAAAGCAGGCGGTTTGCTGGCCACAGCGACGTCGCTAAGCAGGTAAGTATGTGTGACGGGTGTAAGCGATGTTGTGCGCCACTTGCAGCGATTTGCCCATGATGCACAACCGACGGGGGCGGGTGCTTTCATCAGCGACATCGCTAGTGATGTCGCTCTGTGTAAAGCTCGCTTAAGAGTCATCCCTGGATTACAGATACGTGGGAGGCCGACAAGTTGGAGAACGGTTTAGTTACGTCCCCTGTGCTTGGGGTATAGTCCGGTGATTGGGGTGGTGGCCGTCTTCCTGGAAGCGTATTTCCCTACGAAGTCCCTAGTGAGACCGAAGTCAGTGGTGCCCTCAAGCAGAAGGACACGCTTGTTATTGACCTAAGCAGTGACCAAGGAGTTAAAAACGCTATGAGCTATTCCTAGCGCAAGCATTCCTGTGGGAGGGATCGGAAGGCTTAAGAGGCTATATGATCCGGTCAACGCCAAAGTGACATCAAACGGGGAACTGAGGGGCCTAGCGGCATCTTACAGAACCCAGGTGCAAGGAAGACGGTCGGCCACTAAATTCATTTACGAGATGGAGTCTGGAGGGAACCCCCATGGGTCTGAATACGGTGACCGTGTAGCCCAGACGTTAACAAATGTTGTGAAGGAAAGAAGTGGAATTGTAATTGAAACGGAGAAAGGAAGTAAAGACAAGTTGATTAATTCAAATGATATGGCGTCTTGTTTATGTCCTTTGAAAATGACTAAGGTGTGGAGCGGAGAAGTTGGGAGTGATCCTGTACGTGATGTGGCAGTGGGGAGGCATGGGGTTAGCGAGCGGCTGTGCTGTGGCTGGCTGACCCCTGCAAGCACGACTACTACGGCCTGCCCTGTGCGTCTCACATCTTGGTGTAGTCGGCAGTATCAACTTCCTTGCTTTAACGTGACCCGCTCGGTGAGAGTGAAGAAATAGAGAAAGAAAACCCTTGGTGATGTGTGCATGAGAAGAACTAAAATGGCGCTGGTCGCTTTGGAAGAGCGGCGGGCCCAGCGTGGGCAGAGTCACAGCACAATGGCGCAAAAGTGTGGCCCACCCCCGGGAGCATTAATGACTGTCGGTCAACCCAAGGTGGGGTGTGGCAAGAAGGAAAATCCGCAGCTCCAAAGGTGGATCCCGGCAGCGGGACTTTCTCGGCAAAAGAGGAAACAAAATTCTGAGAGGAAAGCTGCTGGAGGAGAGAGCCACGAAAGTCTGAGCGAGAGGAAAGCTGCCCAAAAAGCAGAGTGTCCCGAAGACTGTTGTGAGTGAAAAGCTGAGGGAGATTGCATCCATTATGGAAAGAAGGCCCGGACCTGGTCCAGCGTGGGACGCTGCACTGAATTCGCTTTCCAGGGCTGCGGCTGTCACCAATGTTTATGTGTGTTTAGGAGTTGGCACAACCGTAATAGGTGAATGAAATTACCTTGGCTTATCTGTTACCTTACCTGGGAAGACCCTATTCTGCACTTATATCCACAGTATTTGCTACGTACACTGTGATGGTCTGGCACAGACTGAGTGAGTCGTGTGATGAGCGATGAATGAACTCAGGTGAGGTCACTAAAGTCATCTGAGGTCAAGTTACCTGCAGTCACAAGTGGAGGACCGTGGGAACCTCCAGCTGTGGCCGTGGCTAACCTGAGTGACTTCACCACTGATCGCAGCTCAGTCTCTGCCTGAACCTCATAGCGGACAGTCATGTACCATGATCGCGTGCTGTGACTACATGAAGCAGAGCTTGAAGCTTCGTGGGACCTTGTGTGGATTATGTTGAACCTGCACGGGTGTTTTGGGGATTAGTAAAGTGGTAAAAGAGGGTATCAGCTACATACATGTTGTGCACACAGGGCTTTGCTACGTTGACACATAGCACTGTTCCGTACACATCGTACACATGCGGCTCTGCTCCATATACATCATACACACATTTTCAGCAACTTGTGATCGAGACCGATCAGGTCCAAACGTTTTTCTTCTAAAGTCGCTCAACAAATCTTCTCCTCACCTGAACTTATCAATAAAGAATTCAATTTAGCAAAGTTTGAAATGAGTTTGAAGGGGTCACATACATACGCCACAGTGGTCACATACATACACAACAGGGATCACATACATACGCAACAAGGGTCACATACATACACAACAGTGGCTTACTATAACTGTCCACTGACACTGCGCCTCATCGCATCCAGTGTGTGCACGCCAATATAGGACTACACTGAGGAGCTGATCATGTGACCCCTGACTCCTCCCCTCCATGTGACATCATCACAGGTCCTGTAAGCACAGAGCAGCCATATATCTAGTGTGCGGCTCTGCAGGTGGAGGTGTGTGCAGCGTATTATATATCTAGTGTGCGGCTCTGCAGGTGGAGGTAGGTGCAGGGTATTATATATCTAGTGTGCGGCTCTGCAGGTGGAGGTAGGTGCAGGGTATTATATATCTAGTGTGCGGCTCTGCAGGAGGAGGTAGGTGCAGGGTATTATATATCTAGTGTGCGGCTCTGCAGGTGGAGGTGTGTGCAGCGTATTATATATCTAGTGTGCGGCTCTGCAGGTGGAGGTAGGTGCAGGGTATTATATATCTAGTGTGCGGCTCTGCAGGTGGAGGTAGGTGCAGGGTATTATATATCTAGTGTGCGGCTCTGCAGGTGGAGGTAGGTGCAGGGTATTATATATCTAGTGTGCGGCTCTGCAGGTGGAGGTAGGGGCAGGGTATTATATATCTAGTGTGCGGCTCTGCAGGTGGAGGTAGGTGCAGGTTATTATATATCTAGTGTGCGGCTCTGCAGGTGGAGGTAGGTGCAGGGTATTATATATCTAGTGTGCGGCTCTGCAGGTGGAGGTAGGTGCAGGGTATTATATATCTAGTGTGCGGCTCTGCAGGTGGAGGTAGGTGCAGGTTATTATATATCTAGTGTGCGGCTCTGCAGGTGGAGGTAGGTGCAGGGTATTATATATCTAGTGTGCGGCTCTGCAGGAGGAGGTAGGTGCAGGGTATTATATATCTAGTGTGCGGCTCTGCAGGTGGAGGTAGGTGCAGGGTATTATATATCTAGTGTGCGGCTCTGCAGGTGGAGGTAGGTGCAGGGTATTATATATCTAGTGTGCGGCTCTGCAGGTGGAGGTAGGTGCAGGGTATTATATATCTAGTGTGCGGCTCTGCAGGTGGAGGTAGGTGCAGGGTATTATATATCTAGTGTGCGGCTCTGCAGGAGGAGGTAGGTGCAGGGTATTATATATCTAGTGTGCGGCTCTGCAGGTGGAGGTAGGTGCAGGGTATTATATATCTAGTGTGCGGCTCTGCAGGTGGAGGTAGGTGCAGGGTATTATATATCTAGTGTGCGGCTCTGCAGGTGGAGGTAGGTGCAGGGTATTATATATCTAGTGTGCGGCTCTGCAGGTGGAGGTAGGTGCAGGGTATTATATATCTAGTGTGCGGCTCTGCAGGTGGAGGTAGGTGCAGGGTATTATATATCTAGTGTGCGGCTCTGCAGGTGGAGGTAGGTGCAGGGTATTATATATCTAGTGTGCGGCTCTGCAGGTGGAGGTAGGTGCAGGGTATTATATATCTAGTGTGCGGCTCTGCAGGTGGAGGTAGGTGCAGGGTATTATATATCTAGTGTGCGGCTCTGCAGGTGGAGGTAGGTGCAGGTTATTATATATCTAGTGTGCGGCTCTGCAGGTGGAGGTAGGTGCAGGGTATTATATATCTAGTGTGCGGCTCTGCAGGTGGAGGTAGGTGCAGGGTATTATATATCTAGTGTGCGGCTCTGCAGGTGGAGGTAGGTGCAGGGTATTATATATCTAGTGTGCGGCTCTGCAGGTGGAGGTAGGTGCAGGGTATTATATATCTAGTGTGCGGCTCTGCAGGTGGAGGTAGGTGCAGGTTATTATATATCTAGTGTGCGGCTCTGCAGGTGGAGGTAGGTGCAGGGTATTATATATCTAGTGTGCGGGTCAGCAGGTGGAGGTAGGTGCAGGGTATAATATATCTAGTGTGCGGCTCTGCAGGTGGAGGTAGGTGCAGGGTATTATATATCTAGTGTGCGGCTCTGCAGGTGGAGGTAGGTGCAGGGTCTCTGTTATTTTGGGGTCATCATTATCATTAACCCCTTCATTTCTCAACTATTTTTTAACTTTAACCAGTTCAGGACCAGTTTCCCGCTCTTCCTGACCGGCTCATTTACATTCAGTTTAACCCCTTAAGGATGGAGCCAGTTTTGTACTTCATGACTCGGCCATTTTTTACAATTCTGACGAGTGTCACTTTGACAGGGTTTGAGGGGTGACGCCAAAAAGTGGACCCCACGGTTTGTTCCCCACTTTCTCATGAGCGCGATGATTCCCCATGTGGCGCCCTGGCCTAGCCAGGTCGTCACAGATAACACACGAACACCCCACCCCCCATTAGACAGGGACACCAGCCAAACACAAAACCCTTGTTGCCTCCCTCCAGGGTCTGATGTCCACACCAGGTGGGGCGGAGCTAAGCGGTTGGCTCCACCCACCGAGGAGTTCACAGGCCTGGAGGCGGGAAAAGTGTCAGTTAGAAGTTGGAGTTGAGTGGAGGAGGTTGAAGTGAGAGGAGTGAACACTCGGGTGTCTGGGTTTGTGGCCTAGACATTGACAGCAAGGTTGGCAGACGGTGGTGGCCATCTGCGGGAGTGGTGAATCGACGCGGAACCGTAGGGACGGGCGACGGCCCGCCGGTACCGACCGGGGAGCGAAGTGAAGCCAGCACACACAGGCAGGGCCATCGGACCCCGACCAGGCTTGGAGCCGCCGACAAATAGTCAAATCCGAGTGCGACCGGAACTCTAGGGGTTTCCTAGCAGCCAAAGACCCGATTGAAGGCAACCGCCCACACCGTGAGGGTAACAGCTACTGCCTAAGGCTAAAGACCCAAGGGCCAGCGCCTGCGGGCAAACGGACTCCTCCAGTATCCATACACCGGGGAGCGGACTACCGTTGGGAATCTATAGTAGTCAGAAGAAGAACATCAAGGTGCAGGGAAAGACAGCCGCCATCACCTGTCCGGGGAGGGACACTGCAGCCGGGTGCGGGACCCGTCCATCCAGCCGTTTGGTTTACCGAGGACTTTGTACATTTCTTGCTGAGTGAGTACACCCGTTCCATCCGGCACCGCGCCGCGCTGTCCCTGCAACCCTGCACCTCACCCATCTTGCCTCCCCGTCACCCCATCGGGCCCCGGGACCACCGACCCCTACCCATGGAGGGGGAACACAACATCCCAGCTGCTCCCTACCAACGCTTCGGGATCCCCGTCACCAGCAGCGGTGGTGCCCATCTTCACCACGAACCGTGGGTGGCGTCACGGACTAAATCCCCCCAAACCAACCACCCCTTTCACTCCCGGGCGAGGAGCGCCGCTCGAGTCTCCGGATCCGACCCACCGCTCGAACCACCGAGCAGCCATCGCAGCAGCGCTGGACCCGAGTGATAGCGAGAGCGCAGCAGCGAACGACGTCCTCCCCGCCTGCGACACCCACATGTGGTCAGAAACCTCTGTTTGGATAAATTGAAGGGCTCAGAATGAAAGGAGCAATATTAGAATTGTGTTAAGCAAATTTGGCTGAAATAGATTGTGGGTCCAATGTAGCATTTGTAGGGCCCCTAAGGTACCTAAACAGCAGAAACCCCCACAAGTGACCCCATTTTGGATACTTGACCCCTCGAGGAATTTCTCTAGATATTTGGCGAGCACTTTGATCCCCGGAGTCTTCACAGAATTTTATAACGTTGAGCCGTGAAAATAAAAAAAAAATACATTTTTACCACAAAATTGTTACTTTAACCAGATAGCTTTTACAGTGGAACCTTGGTTAACGAGTACAATTCATTCTAGGAGTGTGCTTGTTAACCAAGTTACTCGTCTAGCAAAGCAAGATTTCCCATAGGAAATAATGCAAACTCAGACAATTTGTCCCACAACTTGTTAAATCTCCCATCTTGGTCCCCTATTGTGCCATTCCACACATGTACAAACACCCACAAACACCCACACGAGAATCATCGCAATGGTTACCCAATACACATCCTGCAGCGGCGAACTACAAGAACCATGAGGCCAGCGATGGAATGGAAGGTAAGGTGAGCATAATATGTGTGTGTGCATGCGTGTTTGTGTGTGTTTGACCGGACTGCAAAAGCGGTTTAGAGTGCGGTTGATGTACAGAACCGGAAGTGTGTGCAGTGAGTATTTTGCTCGTACGGAAAAGCTTGCTTGTAAACTGAGTTGCAAATTTACAGCAAGCTTTGCTCGTTAAGCAATATACTCGCTAACTGGGTTACTCGTTAAGCGAGGTTCCACTGTATTCACAAGGGTAACAGGAAAAATGCACCATAAAATTTATTGTGCAATGTCTCCTGAGTATGCAGATATCTCATATGTGATGGAAATCAACTGTTTGGGAACACGGCAGGGCTCGGAAGGGAAGGAGCGCCATTTGACTGTAAAATTTGCTGAATCATTAGAAAACTCCATGTCGCGTTTGGAGAGCCCTTGAGATACCTATACATTAGAGCTCCCCATATGTGACCCCATTGTGAAAACTAAACTCCTCAAGGATTTTATCCAGGGGTATATTGAGCATTTTGAACCCACAGGTACTTCACAGAATTTGATAACCTTAGCTCATAATATTGAAAATTTTCATTTTTTTAACAAAAATGGTGCTTCAGCACCAAATTTCTCACTTTTTCAAGAGGACACACCAAAAAGTGGACACCACAGTTTGTTATACAAATTTTTAAGAGCTCAGTGATACCCTAGATGTGGCCAAAAAACCTCTGCTTGGACAAACAGGAGAGCTCGGAACAGAAGGAGCACTATGTGAATTTTAGAAAAGTTGAAATAAATGGCGGGCACCATGTCGCATTTGCAGGGCCCCTAAGGTACCTATACAGCAGAAACCCCTACAAGTGATCCCATTTTGGACACTAGACCACTCAAGAATTTTATTCAGGGGTATATTGAGCAGGTAGTTCACAAAAATTTATCACTTTTAGGTTGTGTCCCCACGATTCGTTGACACTGCATCTAGGACGCAGTGTCAGCCATTTTGTGCAGATGCCAGTGTTGTGCACACGAAAATGCAGCTGCCCGTGCTCACGATCCGGGTTCAGGCCACTGCGGAATTTATTCTCCCTGCGAAAAAAATTCTCATCTCCACAGCATAAACTGACATCCTGCGTCTCAGGAAGCCGCACCGCTGGTTGGTTTATGCTGCAGAGAAAAGGAGCACAGTGGGCAGGAGATTTCTAAACATCCCGCCACTGCGCTTGCACTGCACATCATCGCAGTCAAAACACTCTGCGTCCAAACCGCTGCAAGTCCTGATCGTGGTCACATAGCCTAATAAGCTAGGATGGAAGCATGGATGGATGGATGGCTGGCTGGCTAGATAAATAGATGTCAAACACATATAATGTCCCACCCCACTTCATATTCTAAGCTGGCACCCTTTAGTAACTTTCATGTGGCACTAAATGGTGTTTAACCTTGTATTTACCCCCCCAAAAAACAAAAAAACAAAAAAAAAACAGCTAGGGTAAAGCAGACAGCTGCAGACAAGAGCTGGCAGCTTCACCTTGGCTGGTAATCCAAAATGGAGGTGTCACCATGCTGTTTGTTTTTAATTCTTTATAAATAATTAAAAAAAGTGGGGTCCCCCCCAAATTAAATTACCAGCCAAGCTAAAGTGGACAGCTGTGGTCTGGGATTCTCAGGGTGGAAATAACCATGGTTATTTGGCCCTTCCCAGCCTAAAAATAGCAGGCCACAGCCGCCCAGAAGTGGCACATCTGTTAGATGCGCTAATCCTGGCGCTTCGCACGGCTCTTCCAGTTGCCCTGGTGTGGTGCCAAATGGGGTAATGAATGGGGTTGTTGGGGTTAGGGTTAATCATGTCATGGCGTCTTTCAGATACCTGACATCACAACTTAGTCAGTAGTAAAAAAACAGATTCTCTTACATTCCCTCCTTCATCAATTTATTGAAAAGAAAAAAAAATCCGGTCCACCGTAATCCATTTTGGAGGTCCTATGACAACTCTGGGGGGCACACTCAGAGAACGTATCCCCCATTTTCTGGAAGTGCAAACCCTCCATGTGAAGAGTGTAGTTGCAGAAATGCTGCACTCACACTCCCCGGGTCCAAAGCACGGCAGTGTGAGCTGCAGTAAGTTCAGTGTCACTACTAGCAGGGAGACGGCTGAGAGCCGCTCTGCGCATGTGGCCAGGATCTTCTGAGAAGGAAGAGGAGGAATCGTGGGGGATCGTCACTGCAGGAGGTAACAGGAGACCGAGGATTGACAAGGGGTGACCTGGCTGGACCTGGGGAGAACTTTGATGTCACATCTAACATGTCAGATGCGACAAAACTCAGAGAAGGAGGATAAGCGCAACGTGTGCGCCGGACATTTTAGATAATGTGGGACTGGGGGGGGGGGGGCACTTTGGCCACATCGGGGAACCGAGGGAGGAGATTTATCTCCCATCTAACATGATTGATTATGCCAGGTGGGAGATAAATCATTTTTTTCGGCCTGAATATTGATCTCCAGGGTCTTAGCTACCCCCCGGTAGCTGAAACCGTGGAGATTTCGCAATGCTGGGGGGCGGTAAACACTTTATTTCTTGCCGCCGTTTTAAAACGGCAGATCAGAATAAGTACTTTTTTCTGCCACCATTTTAATCCGTAAGGCTGTCATAAAGGGGTTAAAGATCTGGGAAAATCTTTTTCCTTGTTCGGATATTCAAGTAAATGTTGCATCTTTTCTCGTGATTTCCTCGGCTTCATTTTCATGTTACTGTCGTCGTCTTTATTGTTTTTGCTTTCATGATGAGGCTGAAGTCTTGTTTCTTATTCGGCAATTTTTTATATTTTTTAACGGTTTTCAGCAACAAAAATAAAAAATTACAACAATATAATCCCCTGCAGTGCGGAGCCCGGATGTGAATACACTGAAAAGCAACAAAAATGATAAAACTGGCACAAAAATGGGCATCAAAGTGGCACCGAAGGGCATTGTGGAAAGAGTTAAATGGCCTTGGGCCACTGATCTGTATAGGTAAAACCATAATAATGTGAGAATAGACTGAAATCAGAGAACAATGGCGGCTTTCCCTTTGTGATTACTAATTAATGCCAGAAACCCATTTCCATCAGCCGGAAGAGAACTTTACAGAACACCAGTTACTTATTCACGTCTGTAAAATTGGCGATTTGCTCACTTTGCTGCCAGTTCTGATGCCCAGAACCCATTTGGGCCGGGCTGGAGTGACCTGAATCTGATGCGAGACATCACTATATAATGGAGGTGTCAGATTAGTGACCCAAGGTCATTTAACCTTTTACATAACACCCTTCGGTGCCCACTTTGATGCCCATTTTTCTTCCAGTTTTATCATTTTTGTTGCTGCTGTTAAGTGTATTCACATCCGGGCTCCTCGCTGTATTGTACTTTATTATTGGGATTTTTTTTATGTTTGTTGTTAAACCTGTAAAAAGAAAAACAGAAAAAAAATCCAAATAAGAAACAACTTCAACCCCGAATAAGAAACTGGACCAATAAGAAACCAACTTCAACATCGGGTTTTTATTGCTGATGTCGAGCGAAACTGGTGGGAAAATAAGGGAAATGTCTGTTATTACCACATATACCCTGCCCCCCCGCAGTGACTGACAGTCGCTCAGCATTAGAACCTGCTGTCAGTCAGTGGTGAGAGCGCGTATACAACCACTGATCACTGTATACTGAGCGGTGACTAAGCCTCATCGGGGCCATCCCTATAACTGAAAGCCGGACACTGTCATATTATATGTTTAAGACCACGTGTAAATATTTCTTAGCTATTTTGTAGCACTTATTATTTTGTATATATGGCTGATTTTTACCTGGTCGGGGCTAATAACAGAGATTCGGATTCACAGTGGTATTTTCCTATATTTCACATATTCCAAGGTCAGTTCCGTATTTAAGTATTTTTAATTTACTTCTTAGCAGTGACCACATGACCTCTGTGTATGGGGGAGGAAGCACAGTCAGCTCTTTCCACCTTGAAAATAAGCCCTAGTAGAATTTTTAGGGCTTTTTTGACTATACTGTAATTACAATACAAGCCCTACTCTAAAAATAAGCCCTAGTTGCGTTTCCATAGGGAAGTGTCCAAGCATCTGAAAAAGTTAAAGAATACAGCAGGACTCATCAAAGAAAGCAGACACCCCCAAAAGAAAGCAGACCGATCCCCCCCCAAAACAAAAATCGAACTTACCAGACCCCAAACAATTACAGTTTGTAAGTACCAATGGTGGATGGGCTCTCACACAGAGATCTGTGTCACTGTCAGGTCCCTTGCCGTTCCAGCTGCATTGTACTGCAGAGCTGTGTATATGTGTCGCCCGGGGACCAGGGGGTACTCAGATCCGGGCCACAGAGTCACTTCTGTGGGTATCACGATGGCGTGACCCGGTCTGTGATCCCAGGCTCCACAGTAAAAGGGGTTTTGTTAGGGGAGATTGTCCGTGACGCCACCCACGGTTGTGGTGATGGTGGAACACCACCGCTGCTCTGGAAGGGGATCCCGGGAGCGATGACAGGGAGCAGCGTAGTTGTTATGTCCCCTCCGTGGGTAGGGGGGTTGGTTGTCCCGGGGCCCGGTGATGGGATAAGCAGGGGGCAGTGCTGCAGTGTGGTGCCCGAGGGCACGGGTGTACTCACAAGAAAGTCACACGGAGTCACTGGTGAACTAAGAATTGCCGGTGTCCGAGGCCTCTGGTACGGGGTGTTAGTGTCCCACACACGGTGCAGCAGCCCTGGTTGTTCCTTCCCTGCAGCAAAGTGCCTTTTTCTCCTCTCTCTCTCTCCTTTCTCCTCAGCCGGGAACGGGGAATCCTCTCCCCTGTAGTGATCCGGGTACCCAGGTACCGAGGGGCCACCGCCCAGCTCCGGCTACCTGTTCTGGCCCCTTCCTCACTACGGCCTGCCCCGGCCCTTTTGGAGAACGCTTCACTCCCAGCCGGGAGCTAAACTCCAGACCTCTGTCCTGTCTGCCTCCACACACTCTCTGCTCCAGCCCCTCCCCTCTCCTCTGCTTTTCCCTTACACTGGGGGCTGTGCTTTGTCATGCTGCACCGGTGTGAGATCAGATTACCAAGGAGGATTAACTCTTTATGTGACAACCTGGCTATGCCAGGGCGTCACACACCCCCTTGGTAAAACACGGCCCGTCCTCGGGCCGTCTAGGCATCGACATTTTATTAAAACTGGAAAAAGGATAAAACATTTCAAACATTTTCAATCTTCCCACAGCGGGATGCACATTGCTTCAACGTTGCAATAACAAATAACACTTTTAATAATGTTAACGTAACGGGTCCTTTAGTCACCCACCCAAACAACCTAGCCTTGGTGCTGCCCCTAAAACCCAGGCAGCACCCCTTGACCCCAGTCCAGAAACGGCTCCAGATTGGTCAACGGGACTGGTATTTCGCTGCCGTTGCGGCCGGGCGGACTGCCGGAGCCGTCGTCATCTCCGTCGCGGCCGGGCGGACTGCCGGGGCCGGTGGCAGGGTGGTGACAAAGGTGAGGCCTGGGGACCCCAGGTCTGGGTCCTCCCCAACAGGTGCTGCGGGCTCCGCTACCGGTAACAGGGGTAACGGGTCGGTGCATCGCTGCGGCGGCCTCTCCAGGAACCAAATGTTGGCAGAGTCCTGGCGTCCCTACCTTTACAGTCCTTGTCACATAAGCTGCGGTTCCTTCTTTCTGCTCCCCCTTGGTACTCGGGAGCAGTCCTTCCAGCAACTTTTAAAGTTTCTCTTTCGCTTCCGGTCCTCCGGAGCTTCACTTCCGCCCGCGTTCTCAGGGGGCGGAGCCTCTTTTTTGCGCCCGCCGCTCGGAGAAGAAGGCGCCAAGTTGTTGTTTTTGGCGCCTAAAATGGCGGCTAAAATGGCGGACTTCGGGATTTTTCCTCAGCGGGACGCCGCTGACGGAGAGGGCAAGGCGCACTTCCTCCAGGTAACTGGATGGGTTCGATCCTGTTCGTGACGCCAAATGTGTCGCCCGGGGACCAGGGGGTACTCAGATCCGGGCCACAGAGTCACTTCTGTGGGTATCACGATGGCGTGACCCGGTCTGTGATCCCAGGCTCCACAGTAAAAGGGGTTTTGTTAGGGGAGATTGTCCGTGACGCCACCCACAGTTGTGGTGATGGTGGAACACCACCGCTGCTCTGGAAGGGGATCCCGGGAGCGATGACAGGGAGCAGCGTAGTTGTTATGTCCCCTCCGTGGGTAGGGGGGTTGGTTGTCCCGGGGCCCGGTGATGGGATAAGCAGGGGGCAGGGTGCAGTGCTGCAGTGTGGTGCCCGAGGGCACGGGTGTACTCACAAGAAAGTCACACGGAGTCACTGGTGAACTAAGAATTGCCGGTGTCCGAGGCCTCTGGTACGGGGTGTTAGTGTCCCACACACGGTGCAGCAGCCCTGGTTGTTCCTTCCCTGCAGCAAAGTGCCTTTTTCTCCTCTCTCTCTCTCTCTCCTTTCTCCTCAGTCGGGAACGGGGAATCCTCTCCCCTGTAGTGATCCGGGTACCCAGGTACCGAGGGGCCACCGCCCAGCTCCGGCTACCTGTTCTGGCCCCTTCCTCACTACGGCCTGCCCCGGCCCTTTTGGAGAACGCTTCACTCCCAGCCGGGAGCTAAACTCCAGACCTCTGTCCTGTCTGCCTCCACACACTCTCTGCTCCAGCCCCTCCCCTCTCCTCTGCTTTTCCCTTACACTGGGGGCTGTGCTTTGTCATGCTGCACCGGTGTGAGATCAGATTACCAAGGAGGATTAACTCTTTATGTGACAACCTGGCTGTGCCAGGGCGTCACATATACAGTGACAGAGAAGGCAGAGGCAGTAATAAACCGTTGAGGCTTTTTGTAGAGATGGACGGATTTCCTCTCCGTTGCTACATGTTTGCGTATAGATGAACTGTTATGTAATGACATTGTAGAACATCACTGCAGATTAGGAGTCAGATGGTCCGGACCCCTTCACCTCCGGCCGATTTTTCGGGGTTTGTTTTTTTTTCGCTCCAATTCATCTGAGAGCCGTAACTTTTTTAATTTTCAGTCAATTTTGCCATGTGGGGCTTGTTTTTTGCGGAACAAGTTGTACTCCTGAAACCATGAGTTTTACCATATAGTGTACTGGAAAACAGCAAAAAAATTCCAAATGCAGAAAAATTGCAAAAAAACTGTGATTGCACGATTGTTTTTGAGATATTTTATTCTCTGTGTGTTCACTACATAGAAAATCTGATGTGTCGCTGTGATGCCTGAGGTCGGTACAAGGTCGTAGACATCAAATATGTATAGGTTTACTTTTATCTAATGGGTTAAAAAAATCAGACGTTTGTCTAAAAAACTGGTGCACATTTTGTGCCATTTTCTACAACCAGTAGCGTTCTTAGGATCTCTGGCTCAGTGACGGCTTATTTTTTGTGTCTCAAGCTGAAGTTTTTAATGGTACCATTTTTGCACAGATACTACAGTTTGATCGCCTGTTATCGCATTTTGTACAAAATTTACGACGACCAAAAAACGTAATTTTGGCATTTGCCATTTTTTTGCCACTATGTCGTTTATTAATCAGATTAATTGGTTTTATATTTTGATAGATCGGACATTTCTGAATGCGGCGATTCCAAATGTTTGTATATTTTTAATTTTTTTAACCCTTTCATTGTCAATGAGGTGAAAGGAGCGTGATTTGAACTTATAGGTATTTTTTTTAATTTTTGAAAACTTTTTTTTTTACTTATTTTTATTTTACTAGTTCCCCTAGGGGGCTATAAGGATCAGCAGTCTGATCGCTCATTCATTTCTCCCGATCAGAGCAGCTCTGGTCAGATCAGGAAAAATACTCATCTCCTGTATCCTGCAGTACTTGGCTGCTTGTTACAGGACCTAAGTCATGTGAGCTACAGGAGTCATCATATGACCCTGTACTACCATCACAACCATCGGATCCACGTGATCAGGTCACGTGACTTCCAGTGGAGGCCTATGAGTAAAGTTTTATGGCGATTGCGATTATACTGGGGCTGTCACAATTTGACAGTGCCATTTAAAAGGTTAACAGCCCCAGGCAGATCGCGGATCTGCTCGTATCTGCTAGGCACACATCTCAGCTGTACAAATCAGCTGAGGTGTGCGCCTATCTCTGCCGGCAGCAGCAGGAGGGAATTGGGTGGTAAATTGTGCATCAGCGAGTGCACAGATCCGTACACCATGTGTGGCCCCTCTTCTTCTGTTAGAGACAAGAATACATCGAATCCTAATTCCATTGCCCTGTTCTTAACCAAAAAACTGGGAAATTATTTATTTTTGCACTTTTGTATTTTACTACTCTTATTCCGGGAGCAATTACTCTTATTTTTCCGCTCACATTGTCGTATGAAGGATTGTATTTTATTATATAGATAATGTGCTACTTTTATCGGTCGGTTTTACTACTTACATAGCACATTTCATGTTGAATTTTTTTTCCTACTCAAATGATATCTCACCTCTCTTATCTACATTAATTGTACATATCGGCTCATCTTCTCCCCATTCAGGTCCTTATAATATCGGATCCTCTCAGTGGAGATCTTCTATAGAAGAGAATTCTCCTGATTGCCCCGTGAAGGATGGATATGGACAGGGACAAGATGGCGGAGAGGATATTACACCTCACCCTAGAGATCCTCTTCCGGCTTACTGGAGAGGTGAGAGATTCTGATGACGTCACGTTACATCATTCTTATCTATGGGAATAACAGATGGACAGAACTGGAGAGGTGAGGACTCTGGAAATGTCTGGAGTGAGATTTATTACTGTGTCTCTCCATAACCAGGATTACACAGTAGTGAAGAAGACCTCTAGTGAGCGCTGTCAGGCCCCTGTGTCTGAGGGATGGGGAAGACCCCTGAGCCCAATCACGGGGCCTCCACCTCACCCCCCGATACATGAGGACATCAATGACCAGAAGATCCTAGAACTCACCTACAAGATGATTGAGCTGCTGACTGGAGAGGTGACACTGCTGGGAATGCTGGGACATTATACAGTAACGCTATGAAGGGATCGGGGGTGACGGTATCATTGTATGTGTCAGGTTCCTATAAGGTGTCAGGACGTCACCGTCTATTTCTCCATGGAGGAGTGGGAGTATTTAGAAGGACACAAAGATCTGTACAAGGACGTCATGATGGAGGATCCCCAGCCCCTCACATCACCAGGTAATAGACAGGACTAAATACACACGGCCTATAATTATCTGTATGTAAGGAATGAATTCAGCCCCTGTATGTGTCTCCTCCAGTTCTATCCAGTAAGAGGACAACACCAGAGAGATGTCCCCGTCCTCTTCTCCCACAGGACTGTAAACAAGAAGATACCGATGTTCCTCAGGATGTGTTTCCTCCAGCTCTATCTAGTAAGAGATATCTACTCATGTACTTTCTGCACTAATTTTGTGTTTACATTTTTAGACTTTCTGCTATGTTTTTTTCAGCTGTTTTTGTTTCTGTTTCTGCTTCTTCTGCTGTTTGTTTCTAGTGCCTTCTCTATGTTGTTGTGAAGGCAACTCAAAGACCTGCAGAGGGTTCATCAATACCCTGTTTCCCTTAAAATAAGCCCTAGTTACAGGCAGGTCCAGCGTTCGGAGGAGTCAAACTGTGCAATTTCTCAGGAACCCCACTTTCTTAAGGACCTCATCAGTTGCATTCGGAAGTTGATTGTTTAAGGACCGCTGCAGCCATTCTCCCTGCCACTGTGCCAGCTCCGGACCTCCACTGCAGGCGTCCATTCACCTCACATTGTGATCCTGTCACCCCTTCACCTACGAGCACACTCTGCAATACGTGTGGAACCTTACCTCTATTTGTCCACCTCCGGTTGTCCTTCGAGACCCGTGTTTCCTTACTCTGACCAGTGATGCAACAACCTTGAGAAAGGCTCTATGCCGAAACGTTGGTGCTGTTGCTCTGGTTAGGTTCCTTTTGCAGTGTGTCAGTCAATAAATTCACTTACGCATATTCCCTTTTTGTCTTCATTCGAGTGCTGGGGTTCACTTTACTATACTATATGATTCTTTATCCCCATAGCACCTATATTGTGCGTGGTAGAGCCTTTAATCTCCAAGTATTGAGGACCCAGGAGGAGAGCTGAACAGGGTGTGCAGGCAGCTAGGACCTAGGAGAGCTGAACAGGGTGTGCAGGCAGCTAGGACCCAGGAGGAGAGCTGAACAGGGTGTGCAGGCAGCTAGGATCCAGGAGAAGAGTTGAACAGGGTATGCAGGCAGCTAGGACCCAGGAGGAGAGCTGAACAGGGTGTGCAGGCAGCTAGGACCCAGGAGGAGGGCTGAACAGGGTGTGCAGGCAGCTAGGACCTAGGAGAGCTGAACAGGGTGTGCAGCTAAGGGTATGTTCACACATCAGGTTTTTGCTGTGCGGCACAATCCGGCGCCTTGCGGGAAAAACGCATCTGGTTTTCTTTTTGCCGCCGGGTGTGGTTTTTCCTCATAGACTTTTATTAGCGCCGGATTGTGCCGCATGTACTTGCGTTTGATTCGGTTTTTGCCTGATGCGCAAAAAACGTCACTCCGGCGGTCGCACAGGACGCAGAGAGGAACGTTTTTTGCCAGCGGCAAAAAAATGCATAGCTCCGGGTGCGGCGCTGTGCGGCATGGTGCATAATGAAAGTTTATGCGAGCCGGATTCGGTGTCATGCTTCAAACGCCGGAAGCATGTACCGTATCCGGTTTTTACTTCTGAGCATGCCCAGAAGTGATATAAATTCATTGCTTGTCAGAAAATCAATCAATCACTCACTCTCAAACTCTCTCACTCACTGACTTATTCACTCACTCTCACCCACTCACCAATCACCGACGCGGGGCTGCACGGCTGTCACACTGCTCCGGCGGCTTCTCCTGATTTGAAAATGCCGGCAGCTCATTATTCAATCTCGTATTCCCTGCTTACCCCGCACACCGGCGCCTATGATTAGTTGCAGGCAGACACGCCCCCACGCTGAGTGACAGCTGTCTCACTGCAACCAATCACAGCAGCCGGTGGGCGGGTCTATATTGTGCAGTAAAATAAATAAATAATTAAAAGAAAAACGGCGTGCGGTTCCCCCCATTTTTGATACCAGCCAAGATAAAGCCACACTGCTGAAGGCTGGTATTCTCAGAATGGGGAGCTTTACGTTATGGGGAGCACCCCAGCCTAAAAATATCAGCCAGCAGCCATTAGATGCGACAGTCCAGGGACTCTACCCGGCTCTTCCTGAATTGCCCTGGTGCGGTGGCAATCGGGGTAATAAGGGGTTAATCATGGCAGGCGTCTATGAGACACCCCCAATGATTAACCTGTAAGTGAAAGTAAATAAAAAACATACACACAAAAAAATCCTTTATTTGGAATAAAAGACAAAAAAACACCCTCTTTCACCATTTTATTAAAATCCCCAAATATCCCTCCAGGTCCGACGTAATCCACAGAGGTCCCGCGACGCTCTCAGCTCTACTACATGAAGCTGACAGGAACGGCAGTAGAACACCGCCTCTCTCTATCAGCTCCACGCAGCAACTGAAGGGAGTCGCGCTGTCAGCGGGGACGTCACTGAGGTAATGCCGGGTTGTGTGCGGTGAAGATGCGTGCAGGGTAGTGCTGGCGTGTGCGGTGATAATGCGTGCGGTAGTGCAGGGGTGTGCGGTGATGATGCGTGTGAGGTAGTGCCTGCCTGTGCGGTGATGATGCGTGCTGGGTAGTGCTGGCGTGTGCGGTGATGATGCGTGTGAGGTAGTGCCGGTGTTTGTGCAGTGATGGTGGGGTCTCTGTCTCTCTCTCAGCATAACAAAAAAAACAAAAAACGGATCCGTCGCATCAGTTTTTTCACAATCTGAGACGGATCCGTTGCATCAGGCACAAACCGAATTGTGCCTGATTGGAAAAAACTGATGTGTGAACTTAGCCTAAGGCTGCTTTCACACATCCGGTTTTTGCTATGCGGCACAATACGGCGCTCTGCAGGAAAAACGCAACCGGTTTTTTTTTGCCTCCGGTTGCGGTTTTTCCTGCATAGACTTACATTAGTGCCGTATTGTGCCGCAAGGGCTTGCGTTCGGTCCGGTTTTTGCCACATGCGGCAGATTTAGACGATGAGGCGGCCGGATGGAACGGTGCCTGGCATGTTTTTTTGTCCAACCAAAAAACCCGCATCCGGCCGATGCGGCGCGATTTGCAATGCATGCCTATGGATGCCGCATGCGGTTTTTTCCACTGCGCATGCTCAGTAGCCTGCTGCAAGCGGCAAAAACCGGACCGGCCGCATGTAAAAAACTTATGCAAGGGATGCGGTTTTGTCGCCGCATCCGTTGCATAGGTTTTAGAGCCGGATTGGCCGGCTCTGCAAAACCGGTGGTGTAAACTTAGCCTAAGATGCAGCAGCTCTGCCAGGCAGGAGATCATGTGGTCGGTAGCTGCATATTACCGGCCAGTGCTGTCTGTGCACCTGCAGGAGAGGACACAAGTGGTAAGTACACACTGTCTTCTCCCCAATGTCCTGATCTACCGTGTGCCTGAAGCATTGAGAAGCAAACACTGCACACACGATAGATCAGAGAAACAGCTGGAGGAGTGACTCGCCCACCCCAGGGCTATGGGACACCCGGTGCCGGGCCGGACTAGTCCGGGGGTAGTCAGTGGTGGCGGGGCCCGACTCCTTGGCCCTGGTGGGTGTCAGTTAAAATGGCTGATAACTTGGGGGTGATTAAAGTTTGTGTTCGTGACGCCACCTGTGGTATGCGGCTATTAAGCCGCCGCTGCTGTGTAAGGCCTCCGGGGTGATGATATGGCAGCAATGGTGGTACTGCTCCCCACAGGTGGAGCGGTGCCCCGGGGACACTGTTGGTGCTTATTAGTGTCTATGCAGAGAAATAAATGAGGCAACACCAGGGGTGCAGTTTCAAGGTCTTTACTCACAGTTCTTGTCAAGGCCTGCAGGAGCCTTTGGACTGCTGGGACCACCGTCAGGGACCTCCGCCGATAACGGGGAGAGCTGGGGGTTGATGCCAGTGCACCCCTCTAATTATGTCCTTTTTCAGCTGACTTCACTGGCCACCAGCTCTGAAGCTATCTGTGGCCCTGGAATCCCTTCGTTCCCTGCTTGGTGTCACCTGGACCCTCCGAGTCCCAGGGTCTTCACCAGGAAGCGTCACTTTCTTCTTTCTTTAGCTCCTGCCTGACTAGAGCTCTTCTTCTACTCTCTGTTTCTCTCCTTCTCTGTTGCTTTTTTTCTCTGTTGCGGACACTCTGAACTCACAGAGCTCCTTTCTCTTTCACAGCTACATGCTGGCTCCTCACTCTCTCACTCTCTGAGGTAAACTGAAACTCTGACCTTCCTCTCTGCTCTACACTCGGCTGGCTCTTCCCACCCCCCGGTTGCTAAGCTACCACCCTATGGGAGCAGGGATGGGTCTTACGACCCCTCCCAGCATGCAGCATGGGAGGGTTACTGCCACTATCCCTTGTCCCAGTGTGTGCCTAGCAATGGGTGTAGTGCAGTTTTACCTGTGAACTGGCATGTACCCCTTTCCTTACCCAGGATGGGACATCACACCTCTGACTGGGGTGCAATGTCTCTGTGGCGACGGAAGCCTCAGGGGCGCCACACTCCCCCACAGCGAATCCCAGCACGTCCTTGGGCTGAAACAACAAAAACAATGGAAGAAACTGCAAAATTTTGTTATGCATAAAACATTAAAACTTTAGGACATTACATCCCTTTATGGGAGGCACATAAATAACACATTCACCGGGGACCACATTCCAGTCCAGTGGCCCGGTAACACATAAACAAGGGGGGGGGGTCATCTTCAAAAAGAACAGGGGACAAGGATTCAGGACTAGGGTGTCATCTTCGAAAAAAACAATGGGCAGACATTCAGGGGCTATGTACTGTCCTGACTCCATTAACTCCTCGTCGTCCTCCACCAGGGGCTCCGACCCTTGATGGCGCCCACTGGGACTCTGACCCAGCGACGGTCAACAAGTCAGACAAGGTCCTCCTCCTTCCACCTCTTGTGCTGGGTGGCGTCTCCTGGAGAACTTAGGGACGTTCAACAAAGGCAGGAAGCATTATTTCTGGAGCAGGTCCTTTAAAACTTTCAACTCGGACGTTTAACTTTAGCGGTTAACTCACGGATGCGGTTACCATTGCAGGGGACCGTACTGTGCCAGTGTCGTACGGGACACCGGACTTCTTCTCCAGGCACAATACATCCCCGGGCTCTGAACCTCCAGCGGGAACGGTGGCAGGGGCAGCGTACACGGTACCTCTTGGTCCCGGAGTGGTGCTTCACAGGGCTCACTCGTCACGGTGCTGTCTGGTCCTGGCTCCCAGCTGAGGAGGGATGCCGTGGGGGTCTGCGTGGCTTTGTCTTCACGCGACACGGCTGCTGCGGCGGCCCTCTGTTCCTGGGCCCACACCGCGGCGACCATCCTCCGGACTTCCGCCTTCCAGTCGAGCACCTGCTGCAGCGTCTGTGCTCTCACCCGAACACAGAATCGACCTAGCTCCCGCTCCAACCAGGCAGCGGTTCCCGCGGGGAGCTCACTCGGGCCGCGATCCTCCACTTCAAAAGCCACTCCGCCTCCTCCACTTCGGAGTCCCGCCATGCCGCCGACAGGGCTGAATGCAGACATCTTCCGTCCGCTCTCCATAGCGGGCACCGCTTCGCGCTCTTCCTTGCAAGAACAAAGGGGGCGGGGCTTACTTTCGCGCTCTTTCTGCAGGCACGCCCCTCTTCTTCCCGGGCTCATTAGCGCTAATGGCGGCGGCGGTTTTTCACAGTAACACAGTCTTTTAAGCACAGTTTATGCAGGCGCACAGTACCCGGTGGGACCGGGCACGAAATCCTGTTCGTGACGCCAAAAGTTGACTCGCCCACCCCAGGGCTATGGGACACCCGGTGCCGGGCCGGACTAGTCCGGGGGTAGTCAGTGGTGGCGGGGCCCGACTCCGTGGCCCTGGTGGGTGTCAGTTAAAATGGCTGATAACTTGGGGGTGATTAAAGTTTGTGTTCGTGACGCCACCTGAGGTATGCGGCTATTAAGCCGCCGCTGCTGTGTAAGGCCTCCGGGGTGATGATATGGCAGCAATGGTGGTACTGCTCCCCACAGGTGGAGCGGTGCCCCGGGGACACTGTTGGTGTTTATTAGTGTCTATACAGAGAAATAAATGAGGCAACACCAGGGGTGCAGTTTCAAAGTCTTTACTCACAGTTCTTGTCAAGGCCTGCAGGAGCCTTTGGACTGCTGGGACCACCGTCAGGGACCTCCGCCGATCCCGGGTAGATCTGGGGGTTGATGCCAGTGCACCCCTCTAATTGTGTCCTTTCTCAGCTGACTTCACTGGCCACCAGCTCTGAAGCTATCTGTGGCCCTGGAATCCCTTCGTTCCCTGCTTGGTGTCACCTGGACCCTCCGAGTCCCAGGGTCTTCACCAGGAAGCGTCACTTTCTTCTTTCTTTAGCTCCTGTCTGACTAGAGCTCTTCTTCTACTCTCTGTTTCTCTCCTTCTCTGTTGCTTTCTTTCTCTGTTGCGGACACTCTGAACTCACAGAGCTCCTTTCTCTTTCACAGCTACATGCTGGCTCCTCACTCTCTCACTCTCTGAGGTAAACTGAAACTCTGACCTTCCTCTCTGCTCTACACTCGGCTGGCTCTTCCCACCCATTCAGCATGGGAGGGTTACTGCCACTATCCCTTGTCTCAGTGTGTCCCTAGCAATGGGTGTAGTGCAGTTTTACCTGTGAACTGGCATGTACCCCTTTCTTCAGCGCTCTATTGGGAGACCCAGACGATTGGGGTATAGCTACTGCCCTCCGGAGGCCACACAAAGCACTACACTAAAAAGTGCAAGGCCCCTCCCCCTCTGGCTATACCCCCCCGTGGTATCACGGGTTCTCCAGTTTTAGCTTTGTGTGCGAAGGAGGTCAGACATCCACGCATAGCTCCACAGATTTTAGTCAGCAGTAGCTGCTGACTATTTCGGATGGAAGAAAAGAGGACACATATAGTGTCCCCAGCATGCTCCCTTCTCACCCCTGGATGGTGTTGTAAGGTTGAGGTACCTATTGCTGGTACGGCGGCTGGAGCCCACATGCTGCTTTCCTTCCACATCCCCCTGAGGGGCTCTGAGGAAGTGGGATCCTGCCGGCCTCAAAGCTCTGACGCCGGGCTCCATCCACAGACCCATTTGAACCTGCTGGATACGGAGCTGGAGTACCGTTCAGGGACATGGCCCTGCACCATTACAGGTACTCTGTGTCCCCGTACACACAGGCACAGCACACTCCAGACTTGCTGGGTGTGCTAGTGCGCCGGGGACAGTAAAGGGTTACAGTCACTGCAGCTTTGCTGAGTGACTTTGTGTTTTGGGAACTACCGCGCCGGACGCTCCGGGAGCGGCGGCGCGGCTGGGACTTGTAGTTCGCCGGGGACTGGGCGCCGACCGCGCTTTTACGGCGGCGGCGCTTATAACTCCAGTCCCCGGCTTCTGCGGCCTAGTGCCGCTTCGTTCCCGCCCCCTCCCTGTCACTCAGGGAAGGGGACAGGCGCTGAGCAATCAGCAGCGCCGAGGGCTGGAGCCTTTTTACATGCTCCAGCCCTCTCACTGCACTCTGTCGGACGCCGGATTCCCGCTCTGCCTTGGGGGCACGCCCACGGCCCGCCCCTACTCACACGAGCTGGGGAAGAAGCCGGCAGCCATTACTGCAGAGCTCGGACTTTCGGCTCCAAGGCAGGACGGTGGCGATCATACACCCGCTTATAGGCGGGCGGTAAGAGGCACACATAGTGCTGACCACGATATAACTGCAGTGTATACATGTGTTGTTTTTAACTACATAGGTCGCTATATGCCCGCTTGGGGAGCGACACATCAGCAGCAGGAAAGCAGGTGTGCTAAAGCACAGGCTTTCTAGGCTGCTTGTTTTGCACGACTGAGGTGTTCATTTGTGTTTATGCTGATATGCTATACATTGCACTGTACAGTCGCTAGTCTTAGCTATATTCTCCTGGAATGGCTAGACTACAGCAGCAGAAAACCAAGGGTGCTGGGGCACAGGTTTTTTTCTATGCTGTTTGTATTGCATGGGCTGCAGTGTGCATTTGTACTTGTGCTTGTATGCTATACATTGCACTGTATGGTCACTCTTCTGGGCTATATTCCCCTAGATGACCAGTCTACAGCAGCAGAAGAGCAGAGGTGCCAGGGCACAGGCTTCTATGCTGCTTGGATTGCATGTGCTGCAGTGTTCATTTGTACTTGTGCTTGTATGCTATACATTGCACTGTAGGGTCACTCTTCTGGGCTATATTCCCCTAGATGACTAGTATACAGCAGCAGAAGAGCAGGGGTGCCAGGGCACAGGCTTCTATGCTGCTTGTATTGCTTGTGCTGCAGTGGTCATTTGTACTTTATGCCTGTATGCTATACATTGCAATGTACGGTCACCAATCTTGGCTATATACTTCTAGATAGCTAGTCGGCAGCGGCAAAAAAGCAACACAGATTTCAGTGCTGTTTTTACTACATGGGATGCTGTTCATGACACCGTCCCATTGTGTGCATGCTCCCCTGTAGCACGTCGTCTGCCGGGGTCTCTAGCACTTCGTCTGCCGGGGCTCTACTAGTTGTGGCCAAAGAAACCTCCTGTCAACCCTGTCCATGGACAGGGACGGAGTAGTCATAATATATGTGTTTCCACCTCTGGCACTCTTGCCCAGAGTACTGCGCAAAAATCAGATCCGATTGCAGCCGCGTCATACTCGTCGCACCAGACTGGCCGAGGAGATCGTGGTACCCGGATCTGTGGCATCTCACGGTCGGCCGACCGGGGTCACTACCAGACCGACCAGACTTACTGTCTCAATGGCCGTTTTTCTCCATCGGAATTCTGCGGCCCTGAACCTGACTGTGTGGCTTGTGTGTCCTGGATCCTAGCGTCTTCAGGATTATCCCAAGGGGTCGTTGCCACCATGAGACAGGCTAGGAAGCCCACGTCTGCTAAGATCTACCACAGAACGTGGAAGATTTTCTTAATCTGGTGCTCTACTCAGGGAGTGTCTCCCTGGCCATTTGCATTGCCTATCTTTCTTTCCTTCCTACAATAGGAGTTAGAAAAGGGCTTGTCGCTAGACTCCCTCAAAGGGCAAGTCTCAGCACTATCCGTGTTTTTTCAGAAGCGTCTAGCACGTCTTTCTAAGGTGCGCACGTTCCCGCAGGGGGTTTGTCATATCGTACTCCCGTACAAGCGGCCGTTGGATCCATGGGATCTGAACAGGGTTCTAGTTGCTCTCCAGAAGCCGCCTTTCGAGCCTCTGAAGGAAGTTTCCTTTTCTCGCCTGTCACAGAAGGTGGCGTTTCTCGTTGCGATCACATCGCTTCGGCGAGTGTCTGAGCTGGCAGCTCTGTCATCCAAGGCTCCCTTCCTGGTGTTTCACCAGGACAAGGTAGTGCTGCGCATCATTCCGGAGTTTCTCCCTAAGGTAGTATCCTCGTTTCATCTTAATCAGGATATCTCCTTACCGTCCTTTTGCACTCATCCGGTTCACCGGTATGAGAATGATTTACGTTTGCTAGATCTGGTGAGAGCACTCAGAATCTACATTTCCCGCACGGCGCCCGTACGCCGTTCCGATGCCCTTGTCGCTGGTACGCGCAAGAGGTTGCAGGCTTCTAAAGCCACCCTGGCTCGATGGATCAAAGAACCAATTCTGGAAGCCTACCGTTTTGCAGGGCTTCCGGTTCTTTCAGGGCTGAAAGCCCATTCAACCAGAGCCGTGAGTGCGTCCTGGGCGCTACGACACCAGGCTTCGGCTCAACAGGTGTGCCAGGCAGCTATCTGGTCGAGTCTGCACACTTTCACCAAACATTATCAGGTGCATACCTATGCTTCGGCGGATGCCAGCTTAGGTAGAAGAGTCCTGCAGGCGGCAGTGACATCCCCGTAGGGGAGGGCTGTTTTTGCAGCTCTAACATGAGGTATCTCTTTACCCACCCAGGGACAGCTTTTGGACGTCCCAATCGTCTGGGTCTCCCAATAGAGCGCTGAAGAAGAAGGGAATTTTGTTACTTACCGTAAATTCCTTTTCTTCTAGCTCTTATTGGGAGACCCAGCACCCGCCCTGTTGTCCTTCGGGATTTCTTGGTTGTTTGCGGGTACACATGTTGTTCATGTTGAACGGTTTTTCAGTTCTCCGACGTTATTCGGAGTTAATTTGTTTAAACCAGTTATTGGCTTCCTCCTTCTTGCTTTGGCACTAAAACTGGAGAACCCGTGATACCACGGGGGGGTATAGCCAGAGGGGGAGGGGCCTTGCACTTTTTAGTGTAGTGCTTTGTGTGGCCTCCGGAGGGCAGTAGCTATACCCCAATCGTCTGGGTCTCCCAATAAGAGCTAGAAGAAAAGGAATTTACGGTAAGTAACAAAATTCCCTTCTTCCTTACCCAGGATGGGACATCACACCTCTGACTGGGGTGCAATGTCTCTGTGGCGACGGAAGCCTCAGGGGCGCCACAGGAGCACAGGCTCCGGACCGGAGGGGAGGGAGGGGGAGGGAATCAGCGCTGGAGACATTCATTACCTTAGCAGCAGCACAGAAACTAGCGTAGCGCGCTCTGCTCTGTAATGCTCAAGACACGTGTTAGGATGGTAGGAGGGAAAAGCAGCGAGGCGGGGAGAGAGTGGGTGGGCGGAGCCGGGATAAAGACCTCCCGCCCGTGGCAACGGGACAAACTCTGCAAAGCGTGGTAGTCCCGCTGTATCCGGGACGGTTGGGAGGTATGCATGATGTAACAAAATGTCTCTTAATTGCAGGGGTCTAAATGAACTGAACAAAAGACAGGCTGGCATGCAGCACTGGCATTAGGGGAAAGAGAGAGCAAACTGGACAATTTCACAGGGCCCCCATTCTCATAAGGGACCCAGTGTTTATATGTCGATTTTAGGACTGCTTAACCCCTTCACGACCATGGACGGATATATCCGTCATAAAGCGTGTCCCGTTAAGCCCCGCCCCCTGCCGCGGGCATGCGGCGGCGGTCGGCACACATATCAGGTGTTTTCAACAGCTGACATGTGTGCCTGCTAGCCGCGGGTGGAATCGCTTCCACCCGCGGCCATTAACCCCTTAAATCTTGCTGCCAAAGTCTGGCAGCAAGATCTAAATGCGCGCGGCCATGTTTTTTACTTGCCGCCGCCCCCACCGGAAGTCACGTGCGTGATCACGTGACTATCAGTGGTTGCCATCGTAGCACAGGGTCATGTGATGACGCTTGCAGCTATGATGTTTCACTTTCGTTTTCCCTCGGCCGAGAACAGAGGGAAAAAGAAAGTGACTGAATCTGCTGTTTACAGCTGTATAGCTGTGATCAGCAGATAGATAACGATAGATAGATAGATAGCGATCGGATTGCTGATTGCTATAGCCCCCTACGGGGACTAGTAAAATAAAAAAAAAAGTAAAAAAAAGTTTTAAAAAATAAACAAAAAACCTAAAAGTTCAAATCACCCCCCTTGAAAATTAAAGGATTAAAAAATAAATAAATATACACATATTTGGTATCACCGTGTTCAGAAATGCCCGATCTATCAAAATATAAAATCAATTAATCTGATTGGTAAACGGCGTAGTGGCAAAAAATTCCAAACGCCAAAATTACGTTTTTTGGTCGCCGCAAGTTTTACGCAAAATGCAATAACAGGCGATCAAAATGTAGCATCTGCGCAAAAATGGTACCATTAGAAATGTCAGCTCGAGACGCAAAAAATAAGCCATCACTGAGCCATAGATCCCAAAAAAGTAAGAATGCTACGTGTTTCAGAAAATGGCGCAAAACGTGCGCCCCTTTTATTGGACAAACTTGTGAATTTTTTTTAACCCCTTAGATACAAGTAAACCTATACATGTTTGGTGTCTACAAACTCGCACCGACCTCAGGCATCATACCCACACATCAGTTAACTTTTACCATATAGTGAACACCGTGAATAAAACATCCCAAAAACTATTGTGCCATCACACTTTTTTTGCAATTTTTCCGCATTTGGAATTTTTTTGTTATTTTCCAGTACACCATATGGTAAAACTTATGGTTTCATTTAAAAGTACAACTTGTCCCGCAAAAAACAAGCCCTCATATGGCAAGATTGACGGAAAAATAACAAAAGTTACGGCTCTCGGAAGAAGGGGAGCAAAAAACAAAAACGCAAAAACGGAAAGTGCCCCGGGGCTGAAGGGGTTAATGACGTTTTTAACAACATGTCATGTGACCAAAGATCTCTTAATTACAGAAGTCTAAAGCTGAAAAGGCGACAGGCTGGCGTCTGTGTGTGTTCACACCAGTTTTATCCAGCTTTGCCAAAATATGCAGAGCATGACCAGAAGAAGGGTGTAATGCCACGGCATCTTTAATTCATAACAAACTGTGGCATTCGCTATGCCAGAAATCTTACTCTAGTCCCTAACATCATTTTTCAGTGTCCATCTCTGGTCTTGATGAACTGGAGTCCTAATGGTTATCTGCACAGCCCGCAAGACCCTGCTACATGCTTTTACGTCGAACCACAGGCTTGGGCAGGCTAGCAAGAGTTATTCTCCAGACATGTTGGTGGTTGTTGTGTATTATTGCTGTGAGCTGTTGTGGTGTTAACCCTTTTTGTCCTTTTGGTGCTGCCTGCCTGCTCTTGCTTTTCTCCTTAGTCCCTCACTGTTTATTTCTGTAAGTTTGCAATGTGTCCCATCTGTCTTAATCTATGTTTTTATCATATTCCTGCCCCTTCCTTCCCAAGGGCTATAACATATTTGATCTGGTCAGGGGAGTAGTAAGGCATGGGACTCCGCCATCTCCAACTTCAGTGGTAATCCAGAGGTTAGGAATAGCTTAAGGACTCCTAGCATGAGGGACAGTATAGGAGCCACCTGTCCATGATTATCCTGCAGTCACATTGTGATAATCCATAACATTATTTACTGTAGCACATTCCAGAGAACTGGTGCTAGGAATGGGAGATACGAATTAACGAAGATGTAGCTCTTAGATGTTGAAATTGGAAAACAGATTCAGAATACATTTTTTCCTCATTTTAATTTCTGATGTTCTGGTTTAAAAAATAAATGTACTTTCGAGATATCATTAAAATAATAACATTGTGTTTATTTTTAGCCGATGACTGTATTGGGAGTTCAGATGGAAATTTAATATCTTCAGAATTTATAACAGATGATGACAGTATCACACATGATACATATGAAGAGCATGCTGCTGTCCCAGATATACCTCCAGTCCTTCCTCGGAAAGCTTTATCATCTGATCTTTTCAAACAAGTCCAAAATTCCGATTTATCACAGAATTGTAAGCAAAATAAAAGTTACAGAAGTGATATGGAACATGAAACCTCTCCTACAAGGGAGAAACCGTTTTCATGCCCAGAATGTGAGAAATGTTTTGCTCGAAAATCAAACCTTATTTATCATCAAAAATATCACACAGGGGAGAAGCCATTTTCTTGTTCAGAGTGTGGGAAATGTTTTAATTGGAAATCAGAACTTGTTGTGCATCAAAGAATTCACACAGGGGAGAAGCCATTTTTATGTTCAGAATGTGGGAAATGTTTTAAGCTGAAGTCAGAACTTGTTGTGCATCAAAGAATTCACACAGGGGAGAAGCCATTTTTATGTTCAGAATGTGGGAAATGTTTTAAGCTGAAGTCAGAACTTGTTAGGCATCAAAGATCTCACACAGGGGAGAAGCCATTTTCATGTTCAGAATGTGGCAAATGTTTTAAGCTGAAGTCAGAACTTGTTAGGCATCAAAGATCTCACACAGGGGAGAAGCCATTTTTATGTTCAGAATGTGGGAAATGTTTTAAGCTGAAGTCAGAACTTGTTAGGCATCAATGATCTCACACAGGAGAGAAGCCATTTTCATGCCTTGAATGTGGTAAATGTTTTACTAGGAAATCATCTCTTGTTGACCATGGAAAGGTTCACACAGGGGATAAACCATTTTTATGTTCTGAATGTGGGAAATGTTTTTCTAAGAAATCAGATCTTGTTAAACATGTGAAGAGACTGCACATGAAAGAAACCTTTTTCATGTTGTGAATAATTGAAATGTTTAACTGGTAAATCAAGTCTTGTCGACTATGAGAAAACCCACACAGTAGAGGAGCCATTCTTGCATTCAGAATTTAGCAGATGTTTGGGTCATTCCATGTCAAGTGGACCAGTGGTCCCCACTCGTCCTTCTCCGATTTTGTTGAAAATTTATAAGGATGTACATGTATGTTTGAAAAGAGGTGCTGTAAATTTTTAGGGCCAGATCTCAAATACATTGGGCACTGTTGACCTTTCACTGGAGGTCCCACCAAGCCTGCGGCTTCAGCTAAGAGGATTTTGCAAACTTTGGCACATAGCCATTAGAGTTCTATACTGGCTATGATGCTGAAATTTGGCATACTAGCTCAACTTTTGCTGCTAAACACGATAAAATTATTACCGGCTATGACAAAGCAATATTTCGGCCGCAATTTTGTGTCAAAGTAGCTTGTAAAACGTGTTGCATAAAATTTATGCCTAACTTTGCCCATATATAACTCAAGACCAAAAACCAATAGTAACTGCTGCTTTGCCCTGTACACCAAACATCTACATGACTTTGCATTGCTGCAATATCACGGTCAAAGCATATGTATTTGTGGAAATATTCACACCCACATATGATGAAAAACCTATAAATAAACGAATTTTACCTATTTTTAGGTCAAATTTCTCAAAAAGGGTACCCCTAAAATATATTAATTCTGATACCATTTGAAAGAGCACATTTTTCTCTACAAGGATCATTGGGGTTTGTTTTGGAGTCTCTCAGTTTAAGAAAAGAAAAATGCCACTGAACATGGTGTTATTTATTAATACGCAATGAATGGTAACTGCACTATTCAAACCCTAGCGTTGGTTCATGGTGGTTATACCACAACCAATTCACTAAGAATTGGTCTTATAATCCTATTAAGAATTGTAATAATGCTGTCTTTCGAGAATTGGCAGCCCCATCGTCTAGGAGCCATGGCCGATAGCTGTGCAAGGCCAGCCACGGGTGGTCTCTTTATCGCAGGTTCCGAAGCCTGAGGGTGGGTGTCTTTGCCTAGGATCCCAAGCCTAATATTGGGTATATTTTGTTGGTTCCCAAGCCATAATGTTCAGTCTAAGTGGTCTGGAATTGTTGCTTCAGCGATGGATCTGCAGCCCAGTACAAAAATTTTCTCAACTTGTGCCACCACAATGCGCTGAATGGAATTTTTTTGGTACCAGTCATGGAAAGTCGCCCTGTGATGGGATTGGAGGGACAGCAAAGAGGTTGACAGCTCGTGCCAGTCTTCAACGCCCAACTGAAAACCAAATACTGACCCCGGTGGATTTATTCAACTTTTGCAATGAGCAACTGCATGGAATCAAGGTTTTTTTGTTCCTAAAGAAAAAATTGACGAAATACGGGTAGTTCAAGAGGAAAGGTTCAAAGATGGACATACAATTACTGGAACAAGAGAAAATCACCAGTTTGTGCCAATTGATGACAAAAAGATTTGCATTTCAAGGGTGTCTAATGACCCATGATCTTTCATTGCCCATGTAGATATATCTGTCAGATCAGATATGCCTTTTGTGCCAATTGCAAACCTCCAGCCAGGGCAATACATTTCCTGCATTTACGATAGGAACTGATGGATTGGAAATATTTCTGAAATTTCAGTCTACGACCATGATGCATTAATAAATTTTATGCATCCTCATGGACCAGCTAGCTTCTTTCAGTGGCCTGTGAGAAATGATACATGCTGGATTCCCAAGCAGTCAATCATTGCAATAATTCCAGTACCTCTCCAGTAAGCCGGAAGAGGATCTCTAGGGTGAGGTGTAATATCCTCTCCGCCATCTTGTCCCTGGCCATATCCATTGTGGACAGGAAATTTTCTGAAAACAGAATAGAACCACTGAAAAGGATCTGATATTATAAGGACCTGAATGGGAAGGAGATGAGTCGATATGTAAAATTAATGGAGATAATAATGGAGGGAAGATATCATTTGGGTAGGGGAAAAAAAATTTCAACATGAAATGAAGTAGGAAAACCAACCCATAAAAGTATTGCACTTAAAATGGTATCAATGAAAACGTCGGCTCATCAAGCAAAAAACAAGTCCTCATTCAACTCCGATGTCGGAAAATGGAGACACAAACCAATTTTTTAATGTTTTTTTTTTTTACAAAAGTCTGATTTTTATTCACTACTAGTGATGAGTGAACCTGGAGTTCGGTGTTCTGTATAAACTCAGACTTTTCCAAGATAGTAAAGTTCAGGTTTGGAGTTCGGGGGCTTTACGTATGGAAACCACTCTCGTGTTATTGTGCACCAAGAAATAAAACTGAAAAAACCCGCCCTCCCCTGTTAGTGATCTGTTTATGGCTGCATGAGGGCGGAGACCCAAACTGCCAATCAGTGACTTCAAATAAACATCAGGTCAAGTCCAAGTCCAGAACCGATCTATACAAATGTTCAGCTGGACCAGCAGAAGCCGAACGTCCACGGGTCCGCTCATCTCTAGTCACCACTTAGAAATGTGGGAGTCTGATATTGCCGTAATCACACTGACCTGGAGAATCACTCTGACCGCTCACTTCCAGCACATCGTCAATGGCATAAAAACAATAAAAAAAATGGAATTTTTTTTTATTTCACCGCATTTTGAATTTTTACTTAATTTCCAGTTGATTTTATGGTAAAATTAAAAACTAAGTCATTTAAAGAAAAAAACAAACAAACAAAAAAAATCCTTCATAACAGTTTACAATGTGCCCATTGTATCGTTGGTAGGGATGAGCGAATGTATTCGCCACTATTTGGTATCCGACGAATAACAGGCTATTCGCGACATTTGGTATCCGACGAATAAAACAACATCCGCTCCGATACTTTCATTTACATTTCTGACATCCTGGCACCTGTTTTCCAGCCAATGAAGACATCTGATGTTGTTTTCCCTCACAGTAATGCCGCAGCCGTCTTTGTTGTGGTGTTACTGTGATTGGCTCGGCCACACAGCGTCTTGGGGGCTATATACGCCAGCGGCCATTTTGTGAACACGCAGTCATAGGGAGCTGGCGGTGTAGATAGACTGTATTGTGCGCGGGAGAGCGTTCTTAGATCAACTAATAAATAGTCCTTGTAAGGGCTGAAGACTGTGTCCAGTAGCTGCTAGCAGCTCCATAAATCGCCAAATCACAAATCTGTGAATGCAGAACCAGATATAGTGCTCTCTCTGTTTGTCTCTCCCTCTCCGCCCCTGTCTCATTCTCACCGATCACTGACCGATCACCAGTACGGCTCTGCACGGCTGTCACACTGCTCTGGCGTCTTCTCCAGCTTTTGAAAATGCCGCTCATTATTCCATCTCGTATTCACTGCTTCCCCTGCCCACCAGCCCCTATGATTGAGTGACAACTGTCTCACTGCAACCAATCACAGCCGCCAGTGGGCGAGTCTATGTAGTGCAGTAATATAAATAAATAATTTTTTTAAAAAAAAAGTTTATTCAGAGGGTCATTTATTATTCAACCCCTCAAACCACAAGAATTCTGTTTGGTTCCCCTAAAGGATTAAGAAGTATTTCAGGCACAAAGAACAATGAGCTTCACATGTTTGGATTAATTATCTCTTTTTCCAGCCTTTTCTGACTAATTAAGACCCTCCCCAAACTTGTGAACAGCACTCATACTTGGTCAACATGGGAAAGACAAAGGATCATTCCAAGGCCATCAGAGACAAGATCGTGGAGGGTCACAAGGCTGGCAAGGGGTACAAAACCCTTTCCAAGGAGTTGGGCCTACCTGTCTCCACTGTTGGGAGCATCATCCGGCAGTGGAAGGCTTATGGAACTACTGTTAGCCTTCCACGGCCTGGACAGCCTTTGAAAGTTTCCACCCGTGCCGAGGCCAGGCTTGTCCGAAGAGTCAAGGCTAACCCAAGGACAACAAGGAAGGAGCTCCGGGAAGATCTCATGGCAGTGGGGACATTGGTTTCAGTCAATACCATAAGTAACGTACTCCACCGCAATGGTCTCCGTTCCAGACGAGCCCGTAAGGTACCTTTACTTTCAAAGCGTCATGTCAAGGCTCGTCTACAGTTTGCTCATGATCACTTGGAGGACTCTGAGACAGACTGGTTCAAGGTTCTCTGGTCTGATGAGACCAAGATCGAGATCTTTGGTGCCAACCACACACGTGACATTTGGAGACTGGATGGCACTGCATACGACCCCAAGAATACCATCCCAACAGTCAAGCATGGTGGTGGCAGCATCATGCTGTGGGGCTGTTTCTCAGCCAAGGGGCCTGGCCATCTGGTCTGCATCCATGGGAAGATGGCTAGCACGGCCTACCTGGAGATTTTGGCCAAGAACCTCCGCTCCTCCATCAAGTAACTTTAGATGGGTCATCATTTCATCTTCCAACAAGACAATGACCCAAAGCACACAGCCAAGAAAACCAAGGCCTGGTTCAAGAGGGAAAAAATCAAGGTGTTGCAGTGGCCTAGTCAGTCTCCTGACCTTAACCCAATTGAAAACTTGTGGAAGGAGCTCAAGATTAAAGTCCACATAAGACACCCAAAGAACCTAGATAACTTGGAGAAGATCTGCATGGAGGAGTGGGCCAAGATAACTCCAGAGACCTGTGCCGGCCTGATCAGGTCTTATAAAAGACGATTATTAGCTGTAATTGCAAACAAGGGTTATTCCACAAAATATTAAACCTAGGGGTTGAATAATAATTGACCCACCCTTTTATGTTGAAAATTTATTAAAATTTAACTGAGCAACATAACTTGTTGGTTTGTAAGATTTATGCATCTGTTAATAAATCCTGCTCTTGTTTGAAGTTTGCAGGCTCTAACTTATTTGCATCTTATCAAACCTGCTAAATCTGCAGGGGGTTGAATACTACTTGTAGGCACTGTATATATGATTCCCATCTAGTTATGTACAGGTGAAAATGGGCCCCTTACCTCTTGGGCTGCAGGTTGCACGAATGATCTATCTCCCCCTGCTGTCATCCAGGTATATATCCCTCATCACACTGCAGACAAAAAAAAATGATTATACTCACCATCCCTCTGCTCCCCCAGTGTGCGGTGTTGTCTTTGGTGACGGCAAGTGAATTCAGTGTGTAAGCGGTGCGTTGCTTGACGTCACTGCCATGCACCTGCAGTTACACGCGTACGTCAGCTACCGGAATATCCACTGCTCCCCACACCCGGGATTATGGACTTGAGGATCAGTGAATATTCATTCTCTAATAGCAGACACACGTAATCACTCAGCTGCAGCATTAAGTTGGCGCCTGGGTTATCATGTGCCTGCTATTAAAGAGGATGAATATTCACTGCTCCCCACACACAATTCTACCCACCCCTCGATGCCGGCTTCAGTGCTCAGAGGTAGACGGGATAATGGGAGTGAGGAGCAGTGAATATTGAAGAGTGAGTATTGAAGTATATCACATTGTATATAATTGCATTTCAAAACTTGTTGTTTTGTTAATAAATGCTTGTAAATATATATTCTTCATGCCTGGCTTTCTGTTGTTTAGATGTGATGATTTTGCCTCAGAACCTCGAGTTGAGGCAGAGCTGTAGACATTTCACACAAAAATAGTGAGGGGAGAATTGAATCACACTGTATCTTAGTGTCACGCTAGGTACAGAGATGTACCAAGCGCACGGCGGAAGGGAATGGAAGGGAAACCCTGTGTCTAGGAAGATGGTGATCCCTGACTGAACCTACTGCTGCTCCCTGGGGTCCCTTATCACCCGAAATAGGTTCAGCACCTATGTGCCAAGCCGGATACCTGACCCTAGGTATCCTAATGCTGGGCCCTAAAGAGGGAACAGATGGGATGAGCTCTTTGTCAACCCCACTAAACAACTATAGAAGACACAGGGGGGACGGGACACGAGGAAATGCATGATCTACTTATCATTAATGTCTCAGGAAGGAGTTCAGCAGAGCTTTCAGCAACAACACCACAGAGGAGAACAAGCCACCTGCTTGCAACCTCGGTTTGAAGGAACTGAAAATATCGCCAGCACAATCCAATGGAAGGAATGGGAATTTAAACACAAAGGGAATACTGATAATCAACAGCTGGGTGGAAGGCGAGCTCCTGCTGGGTCCAAAAGGGAGAGAGATAAATCCAGCAGGAATGCATTCTGTACGGACGCTGTGAGCATTGATGGCAAGAAACCACATGACTGTCTGTCACCCGTGACACCTAGCTATGTGGAAGTTATTAAGACATTCCGGTCCCAATTCATCACACTTTTATACCAAGAAAGGTCACACAAACTTTGAAAAGTGTCACATACTTGGCTTAACTCCGAGTCGGTGAAGAGCAAGTAACATGTATGATACATCTGCTGGGGTTTTCGGAATTAATGGGGTTTTGTCACCAAGTGTTTAACTCATAATTAAACGGCAGAATAATATAAAGACAGGGACTCTGATTCCAATGATGTGTCACTTACTGGGCTGCTAGCTGTAGTTTTGATAAAACACTGTATTACCGCTAGGGAATTATCACTAGAGAACTAGTAAACCTGCTGCCATGAAAACAGAGAAGATCCAGCACTCGTGTTCAATATATATATAAAACTTGACTTTTATTTATATTCCATTAAAAATCCAATGCCAATCACATCCAGGATATAAAATCCCCATGAATGATGACATGTGGTGATGGTACGCGTTTCGAGCTGACACGCTCTTAATCTCAATCCAAGTAAACCTGCTGCCATGTATTCTCGTTCTCCATAAGCTCTGTATAACCCTACCTCAGCCCTGATTGGCAGCTTTCTGTCTATGCTTATTGTACACAGCAGCCAATCAGTGGTGTGGGCGGGGTTATACACAAGAGCATTTCGAGAACTGGTAGATCTTAAGCAGATAAAACTGATTTTTATCAAAACTTCAGCAAGCAGCAAAGTAAGTGACACATCGCTGGAATCAGGGTTTCTGCTTATACAGGTCGATTGGACACACGTTACAAGTAGCTTTGTTCCTCTTAATCTATAAATCACATCCTGAAACCATACACTATTAATTTTATATATTTAATCTGAAAAGTAAGCAGTGTTTACCTCAGGGGTGGGGAACCTCAGGCCCGCGGGAAGCATGCGGCCCGCCATGACCTTTTCTGCGGCCCCTGGGCAGATTGTGGGGGACAGCAGTGTTTAAGCCGCCACTGCTGTCTAGCAGGCCACCGGCCCTTTAAATCCCCACATGCTCTGCTTCTGCATACCAGTGGGTTCTCCCGCTGTCCAGTGCCAGCTTGCTCAGGACTTATTTTGTGGGCAGGTTTAGCGCTCTGCGCTTCCATCCCACAGCAGCTTCATAGCTTCCAGCGGCGTGTGCCCGCCCTCTGGTGGTGTGCCTCCTCTCCGGTGCTGTGAGTCTGGCGCTGCTGTGTGTCCAGCGCCTGCCCTCTGCTGCTGTGTGCCCCGTCCAGTGCTTTGTGTCCCGCCCCCCCCAGTTCTGTGTACCATCCTCCCCTCAGAGTTGCGTGCAACCCTCAATGCTGTGTATCCCCCCCAGGTTTGTGTCCCCCCAGTGATGTCAGGGCTCCTCAAGAGCTGTGTGCAGCCCCCCAGTGATGTCTGTGCTCCCCAGTGATGTCTGTGCTCCCCCCAGTGATGTCTGTGCTCCCCCCAGTGATTTCTGTGCCTTCCCACCAGTGATGTCTGTGCCTTCCCACCAGTGATGTCTGTACCCTGCAGTGATGTCTGTGCCATTCCCAGTAATTTCAAATATATAGGTGTACGGCACTCCTGGGGTTATGATTGGTGCTCAGATAGGGTCCAACTCCGTATTCATATAGAAAGAAGAATCCGGCACTCAATATTGTAGCGGAAAAAAGATGATCCCTTTAATTGGTATAATGTCAATATCATCGACGTTTCGGTCTATGAACTTCCTCATATATACACTGTCAAAACGTGCTGGACACAAAGAAAACAGATAATCAGCTGTGAAATGCTGTGTACATCAGGTGAGGGATCTGAGATGAGAAAGAGGCACAATGGTGAATACATTATGTTAAAAAGTATAAGCCAACCATGAATAATCAGAAATCACTGGAGGGAAAACACCTGACCAGGTGGAGAAAGTGAATACTGCACGCCTGCGGATAGCAGTGTCGCTGTGGTGAATGGCGTGACTGAGCTGTGATAGGGCGGGCTTTTTAAACCTCCAAGTGAGTGGTGATAGGTGCCGCGGATCCTAATGGTGGCGCGCATATACATCTCGCTAAAAAATTTTTTTTTTTAAAAAAAAAGATAGGTGCAAAATATATATATAAAAATGTCAATATTATATAAACAAATACATAGGTATACTAATGGATAAAATGTATTAACTTTAGTTAAAAGCAAAAAACTCAATGTCATTGTTTAATCCATAAGGTGTAAGAGTATTTAATTCAAATATCCATTGGCTTTCTGCTCTCAACATTTTTTAATAACCCCCCCTCTCCAGTCTTCCATTATTTTTTGGATCCCCCAAACTTGTGAACTAGAGAAGGATCCTCCATGTGTTTTCATATAATGTATAGAGAGGGGGTGTTTGGTACACTTTTTCTTCACATTTCCAATATGTTCCCCAATTCTTTTATACAGGGGTCTAATTGTTCTGCCAATGTATCTTTCCTGACAGGGACACTCTATACAATAAATTACCCCTTTCGTCTGACATGTAATTAAATCACTAATGATAACTTTTTCCTTACCTTTCATAAAGTTTTTTCTTTTTTTATTTGTTACGTTTTTGCAAACAATACATTTTTTACAAGGCTAGTAGCCATTCGTATTACAGATAGCACCCTTATTACACTGAGTGTTATTAGGTCTTCATATGGTAAGTGCTATCAAATTCCCCAAATTATTAGCCTTTTTCTATACACAAATTTTGGATAAAGAGGGATTAATTCCTCATTTTATCTTCCTTTAATAAACTCTAATACTTTTTTATTACAAAAAAACCAAGAAAGCCAGCTAAACTCAAAATAGCATGTATTATAAGGTGTGTACTGCACTAAAAATTCCAAACTGTACTATTATAAATTTGAGATTTTTGGCAAAAAAAAATGCAATTTCTTGAGCTACCCCGCCACGTCATGGAAAATCTCTTTGGGGCAGTCCTACTCTAAAATATTTTATATATAAAATGTGCCATACGGCTTCATATATGAAAAAGTAGAACTGTTTATAGCAGCACCTACCTGGTGCTTTTCAATTCTATAGCCATGACTGAATCATGGCTGTGGGCGGGACAGGCCCAAGCAAATGCTGCATGAAATAAATAGCCTGTGGACAGGGCCTGATGGCTGATTGTGAACAGACACCAATTGTCAAAATAAAAAACAGATGAAAAAACATACCAAATTGATGTACATGACAAGGTGGGGGTCAGCCACTTTTTTATTACATTTCTTAAAATTTTCGTTTGCCCTGTATACTGTAAAATTATGGGGATATCTAAGTTTTCAATTTTTTCAATTTTCTCTGACCCTGATTTTTTTCTTTTCTGCTTAAATAAATTGTCCCTTGGGGTTTGTTTTATTTCTGTATATACTTTATTTAGGAACCCTTTATTATAACTTTTTTCCTCAAATTTATTTACCAGTTTTTTCGCTTCAACTTCAAAATCTCCTGGCCTACTGCAATTTCTATATGCCCAAATGAATTGGCTTTTGGGGACATTTAAAAGCCAACTCGGAAGATGGCAACTTGTTAAGGAAATACAGCTGTTACTATCCGTGGGCTAATTATATGTTTTGGTCTCAATTTTTCCATTTTCAATAAATATACTTAAATCTAAAAAATTAATAATTTTCTTACTAATTATAAATGTAAAGTGTAGATAACTCAGAGACAATATATGGAGAGGAAGGGCACCACCCTATGGGATCTCCAGGTATACGATAAGGCACGAGACAGAAGAGAGAAAGAGTATATCTATCAAGGGATCACCAAAAGATTGTATCATGTAAAATTGGAAATCTTTATTACAAAAAGGAAAAATACATAGATCTCCTCACTGGGAGTCAAGGCACACCAAAAGACAGTTAAAAATACTTAAAAGCAGACATGTATCCTCAAGCCAAAAACCATTTATAATAAGTATCAGTAAATCACGATGTTTCTTAACACCCCTCATGCAAATGCAGCATTGATAAATAGTACAACCTGCTATGCAGCATACAATATTGACCACATAATACAAAATATGATAAAGTATAATGTGCAGGCTTGAGCAGAGCCTTAGATATAATATGGTATGTTAAGGAAGACTATAGTACCTCAGGGGTCACAGGCTGTCGTTTGGACTAACAGTGGTCTAGTGGACCTTTTCTAAATGGCCTGTTTGTAACAGTCTAACAGACAATATGTCACGCTCCCCAGGTCCCCTGCTCTGATCCCCGGCTCACCTGCCACGCTCCCCGCTCTCCAGCCGCCATGTCCTGCACTTCCCAGGCCTCCTGGTCCCCGCTCCCGGCGCCCGTCGGTTTCCCAGCCCCAGCCCGGCTCTGCTGCTTCCTCCTCTCAGCTTCCTGCTGTGGCTTCTGGCACCCGGGCCGCGCGCATGCGCATTAGGGCGCGCGCGCGGTCATTGACCCTTTCTTAAAGGGCCAGCGCCCACTGACAGGAAATGAAGCACACAGGTACAGGGCATAAAGGGGTTTAGTGTCCAAGTGGGCGGGGCCTGTTCTTCGTGTTTCCCAAGCTAGGAGTCAGGTCTCCTTGTGTTCCTGTGAGATACTCACCTCTCTCTCTTCTAGAGCCGATCCTGTCTTGCCATCCGGTCCTGTCGAATCCCGAACACCGAACGCTGTCTATCTGCCATCCTGACCGTTCGTACCATCTCCGATCCCTGCGGTGACCCGTCATCTCGCTCCAACGGTTCCGGACTCCGCCTGACATCATCTCGGCTTCCGAACCTGAGCTCCGTCACCTGGACTACCATCAGTGACTCCGTGGTCCCAGGGACTTCACCATTATACTCGTGTGCTCGGACTGTCCTGCTACCTGTAGTGCTCCAGCTACCGGACCCCTTACCATCATCAAGGAGTTCGGCCCAGTGGATCCACCTCCTGGGTCTGCCCGTCCACCTGGCCCTAACAGTAAGAACAGGCCATGGATCCCGCTGCAGCACTAGCAGCCTTACAGGAGGAACTCTCACGCCAGCGTGAGACTCAGACCCGCATGCTGCAATTCATGTCTTCTGTGGACGCCCGCCTGAACACACTACAAGCGTCAGTGACATCTTCGGCATCTTGGGCTTCCACTAGTCAATCCACGGCTCCAGCTCCCGTGGCAGCCTCTTCGGATGCTTCCAGACTTCGTTTGGCCTCACCACCCCGGTACGCCGGAGATCCCAAGACCTGCAGGGGATTCATAAACCAATGCTCCCTCCATTTCACACAGCTGCCGCATTTGTTTGCCTCCGACCAAGCCAAGGTCGCCTTCATCATGTCCCATCTAGAGGGTGAGGCACTGGCGTGGATGAACCCCTTGTGGGAAAAGGAGGATCCGGTGACCAAGAACATCCAGGAGTTCCTGCAGGCTTTTCGTGGCACCTTTGACGAGCCCGGACGCGCCTCCGCGTCTGCCTCATCTCTTCTCCGGTTACGTCAGGGGACTCTGACGGTGGGTCAATACGCCATCCGTTTTCGCACCTTGGCTTCGGAACTCGGGTGGAACAATGAGGCCCTAACCGCCGCCTTCTGGGAAGGACTCTCGGGTCGAATTAAAGATTAGCTGGCTGGTCGTGACGTACCGTCCACCCTGGATGCCCTGATTACCCTAGCGACTCGAGTGGACATTCGCTTTCTGGAGCGATCCAAGGAGGTGTCCCGTGAGAGACGTCCGGTACGGCATTCCTCTCCTCCGCAGAAGCCCGCCGTACTCCAGTCAACGGCATCTGGTGTCTCCGTCCACGAGCCCATGCAGATCGACCGCGTGCGGCAGTCTGAACAACGTCGAGCAGAGCGGCTCGCCAAGGGCCTCTGCTTCTACTGCGGAGAGGGCACACACCTGCTACGCTCCTGTCCAGAGAGGCCGGGAAACTCCAAAGCCTAGGGTTGGTAGGAGAGGCCACCCTAGGTGCTGGGACTCTCTCAGACCCGGTTACATGGACTGTGCAAGTGACAACGGGAGAGACGCGGTTCACGGCTGAGGCGTACCTCGATTCTGGGGCAGCAGGCAATTTCATCCAGCAGGCCACTGTGGACAAGTACCAGGTGCCTGTTACTCCACTCGACAAACCCCTCGTGATAGCCTCTGTGGATGGGAGACCCCTCTCTGACACCATCTCCTGGATCACCAAGCCGGTCGAACTGCGTATCGGTGCCCTGCACACCGAGAACATCGCTCTCTACGTCCTCCCACACATGTCCCATCAAATCCTGCTGGGACTTCCCTGGTTACGGACACACGAACCATCCGTCAGCTGGGGCACTGGTGAAATCACCCGATGGGGCTCTTCCTGCCATGAGAACTGTCTGAAGACCATACAACCCATCCGGCGACCTCCGGTTCCAGAGTCCCTACCGGGACTGCCCTCGGCCTATTGGTCCTTCGCGGACGTCTTTGATAAAAAGGAGTCAGAGGTACTTCCGCCACATCGTCCTTACGATTGTGCCATCGACCTGCTCCCGGGAACTACACCACCTCGAGGACGGATATATCCACTGTCTCCAGCCGAAACAAGGGCCATGTCTACTTACATCACAGAGAGCCTGGCAAGGGGATTCATTCGGAGATCCTCCTCTCCTGCTGGAGCAGGTTTCTTCTTCGTTAAGAAGAAAGAAGGCGACTTACGCCCATGCATAGACTTCCGGGGATTGAACCAAATCACCGTGAAAAACAAGTACCCCCTGCCGCTCATCCCCGAATTGTTTGATCGGCTTAGAGGAGCTCGTGTGTTCACCAAGTTGGATCTTCGGGGTGCCTACAACCTGGTCCGCATCCGCTCTGGGGACGAATGGAAGACCGCGTTCAATACTCGCGATGGGCACTATGAATACTGCGTGATGCCCTTCGGCCTGTGTAACGCACCAGCGGTCTTTCAAGAATTGGTGAACGACGTTTTCCGGGACCTTCTCTACGTCTGTGTGGTGGTGTATCTGGATGATATCCTTGTCTTCTCTCCGGACCTCCAAACCCACAGAGAGAACGTGCAGCTGGTTCTACAAAGACTGAGAGAGAATCGTCTGTACGCCAAGTACGAGAAGTGTGTCTTTGAGCAGTCTTCTCTCCCCTTCCTGGGTTACCTCATCTCCGATACCGGACTGCAGATGGATCCAAAGAAGGTCTCCTCCATTCTCAACTGGCCTCCTCCTTCTGGACTGAAGGCAATCCAACGCTTTCTGGGATTCGCCAACTATTACCTCCAGTTCATCCCTCATTTCTCTGCTCTGACTGCTCCTCTCTCCGCCTTGACCAAGAAGGGGGCTAATCCAAAGGACTGGTCACCTGCGGCCGACGCCGCGTTTGGATCTCTGAAGCGGGCATTTGACTCCTCTCCTGTACTCCACCGTCCGGAGTTAAACCGACAGTTCACCTTGGAGGTGGATGCCTCCTCCTCGGGAGCCGGAGCAGTGCTCATGCAGAAGTCCTCCTCCGGGAAGATGGTGACTTGCGGTTTCTTCTCCAAGAGCTTCTCAGCGCCCGAATGCAACTACACCATCGGTGACCGAGAGCTATTGGCAGTCAAACTGGCTCTGGAAGAATGGCGCTACCTTCTGGAAGGAGCAGTGTACCCCGTTATTATTTACACGGACCATAAGAACCTGGAATACCTGCGGTCTGCTCAGCGACTGAACCCACGGCAAGCCAGGTGGTCCTTGTTCTTTGCCAGATTCGATTTCCAGCTCCATTTCCGACCCGCGGACAAGAATGTACGCGCTGATGCCTTGTCCAGGTCTTTCATGCCCATGGAGCAGGAGGAGGAGACATCCCAACCCATCATCTGTCCTAGTAAAATCATTCCGGTGGCCCATGTCACCCTGGCCCAGATACCGCCCGGGAAGACCTATGTCTCTGAGACTGACAGGCAAAAAGTGTTACACATTCCCTGACTTCCGGCTCCTGCGCTGATCATGTAGGACACAGGACGCCTGAGCTCTGTCATTCCCTGCAGCTCTGACATATATACCGGACATCCCACCAGCCTCCCCCGCTCCATTCCACCGGTGAGTGAAGTTGCTGAATGCAGGGATATTCATGGGGAGCCGTGGAGATAATCACTTGAAACAGCGCGGTGAACTTCGCTCTCCCCCTCCCTCTCAAGATCTGGCAGCATGATAAAGATGGCGCCGGAGCCTGCCCTGCACTAACATCAGATCTGTACACAGAGAGCAGGACACAGCTTACCTTGCACTCACTCCCCCAGCACTAAACAGTTAACCGGCAGCAGAATAATAAATCTCCTGGAGTCCTGATAAGATATCAGCTGCAAACAACGCTACTGACAAGTTCTGCAGAGAGCAGAGTTAAAACGCCGGGAATCCCTGGGCCCTTCCCCCATCTTGTCCAGACCTGTGCATAAGCAGGTGCTGAATCTCTAGGCATACAGAATCAGTGCAAGGCTCTGGAGAAAGTGAAGGAAGCTGAAGGAGGGAAGTTTAAACATACATCCCTGCAAAGTTTCAGGACAGTGAGAATTCATATAACTCTGGCAGGGGGGAGAAAGGGGTGAAAGTGAGAATAAACAAAAGGGGGAGCAGAATCAAGATTTGTCTGACAACCCACACTAAATCAGTGTCAAAACTTGCGTCCCTTCATTCACTATTTGATGGAAAGATACCTGCTGCGTAGCAGCTCCAAAACACAAAATCCTCATACATCCAGCGTACAGTGTGAAAAAAAGATTGTGACTGCCCATACAGAATTAAGTGTCCCTCGGTCACCTGAGAATACTCATCAGATGGAGATGGAGGATTCCACGGGGACCCCGGATGTATTCAAAACAGTGGAGGGTATGGATTATAAGCGTCTGGCTGATGAAGTCGCCAATCGTTTGCTACCTGACATCTCCGCTACAATTAAAGCATCAATAGCAAAAGCTCTCAGTGCCATACAGAACCAACTTGATGAGACGGTGGAACAGGTTGCGGCTATGGAAACCAGAATGTCGACGCTAGAGGAGGACTTCGGCTCTGACCACACTACAGTCATGCGTCTGGCCAAGGAGAATCTGATCCTGAGGGACCGTGTGGACGATCTGGAGAACCGCTCCAGAAGAAGCAATTTGCGCATTGTCGGCCTGCCTGAAACATACCCGGTTGGTGAGCTACGTACATTGTGTGAATCCACTATTCCTACAACCCTGGGAGTAGCAGGAAGGAGAAAAGTGGAAAGGGTGCACCGCATTGGTCCGCCAAGGAGAGGTGATGAGAGTGAAAATAACAGACGCCCAAGACAAGTCATAATGAAATACTTGGACTTCTCCGATAAACAGGAAATATTACAGGCATACAAGAAATTGAAACATCCCTTGGAGGTGAAAGGCTCGCGCATCTTGCTCTTCGAGGATTTTTCTGCGGAGGTCACACGGCAGCGGAGGGCATTCTCATACATATGCTCTGCCTTATTTAAGAGAAATATACGCTTCCAGTTAAAGTACCCGGCAACGTTGATTATCAGACATCAGGATGGATCCTACAATTCTTCTCAAGTCCAAAGGAGGCAGAGGCCTTTATTGAGCGGATCAACAGTCCTCGTGACCTCAGGAATTCTCCAGGACAAGGGCGCAACGACTCACCGAACCAGAGAGTGACCAAAGGGAGCTCTGTGAACCTCGCTACAGCTTCCCCGAAGGACCGGAGACAACAAAACAAGGAACTTAAGGGAACCTGAGACAAATAGACAAATGTCGGATGTATGAAGTTCAAGGTGGGACACCTGTTTTTGATTTAGGCTGGAGAAGCCGCAGTGGAAAAAGTTCAAGAAATCTGAGGCGGAGGAAAGGAAAGAGAACCTTTTTTTTTTTTTTTTTTTTTTTTTTTCCTTCTCTCTTTCTTTGTAGGTGGGACACTCCTTTATATTGGTTAAATGCTATACAAGTATAAGGTTGACTGAGCTTGGAAGATGATCAGAAAAAAGTGAAGTCTGAGTATTATGGTATAGTTGGGGGGGGGAGGGGAGGGAGATGTTTGAAATGTTTGGGGATTTTGGATTCAAGTGAAGTAGCAGAGATTTTACACAGAGTTATTATTATTACTACTACTCTCGTTATTGCAAGTGAGCACTATGTTCAATTGTCTAATTGGTTGAATTTTTTTTTGGCAAAGGAGGGCAGCAAAAACATGGTAAACGAAAGGCAGGATTTCCATTTATTACATGCACTTTATGAGAATAGTCACCTGGAATGTTAAGGGGTTACGTTCCCCCCAAAAAAGAATTAAGATATTACGCCACCTTAATCGCCTCAAACCGGACATTGCGCTCCTTCAGGAAACTCATCTGGAAGGTTCAGACATACAGAGGATGGGGAAATTGTGGGTTGGAGGAGTCTATGGGTCATCTTCAGTTAAAAGGAAAGCAGGGGTTATTACATTAGTAAGTAGGAGATTACAACATCAAGTCCTGGAAACATATGCGGACACGGAAGGTAGGGTTCAGATGGTCTCAGTGGAGATACCTGGAGGAATTTATAAAATCTTTAATATTTATGCCCCGAACGAAAACAACAAATCATTCTTTCAACGACTTGAGGCCAAAATTTTAGAACATGCCCATTTTAATCTAATAATTGGGGGGGATTTCAACTCGGTGGTATCTGTGCTAGAGGACAGGAAAAATGCTAAAGGCCCCCCAAATGTTCCGCGCGGCCATGATAAAGTTATGCGTCCTCTGTTAAATGCCACGGCCTTATGGGATGCGTGGAGACTACTGCACCCTCAGGATAGGGAATTTACGCACTATTCACATGCTAATAGCTCCTGGTCTCGCATTGACTACTTCCTTATTTCAGGGAACCTGGTACGTGCGCTCCACTCAGCTACTATCCAGGATTTGGTGATTTCTGACCATGCCCCGGTGGTGCTAGACCTAGCAAACATTTATCCCAGAGGAACGGACTATCTGTGGCGATATCCTTCCTTCCTTAAAGATAACGAAGATTTTTCCTTGAAATTAAAGGGATGGTGGACGGAATTTATGGTACATAATGATCAACATAAAGACACACCTATGTTATTATGGGATACGGCGAAGGCAGTATTACGGGGCAGAACGATAGCACATGTTTCCTATTTGAAGAAAAAGGCTCATCTTAAATTTACTGAAACCTCCCATAAATTGAGGGAAGCATATACTTCTTTTCAAAAGCATCCTGATAGGGACCATAGAGATAGATGGGTAATAGCCCAAAGAGCTTTTAATGAGTGGGCGGAAAAACGGGAACAAATGGCTAGGTCAATGCAAGAAGCTACATTACATCGCTTTGGAAATAAAGCAGGGAAAATACTGGCCAACTTAGCGAAAAATAGGACTATAACTCAGGGACCCATGCAAATAAAAAATCAAAAGGGGGAGATACACAAAAACCCTAAGACAATAATTGAGACTTTAGGCACGTATTATAGAAACCTTTATTCGTCGGAAAAGGGAGACAAATTTCCTGATAATAATCTTTTATCTAAAGTGACACTACCTCGACTCACAGAAGAGCATCGCACTTTTCTGAATGCTAAAATTACGGGGGAAGAAGTATTGGGGACAATCAACTCCATGCATAATTATAAAGCCCCTGGCCCTGACGGATTTACGGGAGAATTCTATAAAACAGTAAAGGAAGAGATCTTACCTACATTACTAGAACTGTATAATAGCATACTAGACGGTAATGCGTCTTTCCAAAATAATAACCGGGCATATATAAAATTGATCCCTAAACAGGGGAAGGACCCGAAGGATCCGGGTTCGTATAGGCCCATATCACTTATCAACCTAGATATGAAGATAATGTCAAAGATTATGGCGAATCGTCTAGCTATAATTCTTCCCCAACTGATTTCCCCAGCACAGGCCGGTTTCATTCAGAAAAGATCAGGGACACTAAATATTAGAAAAGTTCTTCTTGTCCTGGATAGGGTTAACCTTCGGCCTCTGAAAGGAGAATCTCCCGCTTTGCTTACAATAGATGCCGAGAAAGCCTTTGACAATATTGAGTGGTCATGGCTTTATAGAGTTCTAGATGAAATGCGTTTTTCGGGGTCATTTTATACCTACATTAGAGAAATTTACACAAATCCGAAGGCTCAAGTTTACATTCCAGGATATCTGTCAGCCCCTTTTCCGTTACTGAAAGGAACCAGACAGGGTTGCCCCCTTTCCCCATTACTTTTTAATCTGGCTCTGGAACCATTGGTACGATTGTTATCTACACATAGCACCTTCCAGGGTATTTCTGTAAATAATAGACAAATTCAGTCAGCTTTTTTTGCAGATGACATTTTGCTTTTCCTTTCGAATCCAGCTCAGCAGGTCCCCGAGATTTTACAAATTTTGCGAGAGTTTGGAGCGTATTCAGGCTTCAAGATTAATGCGTCAAAGTGCGAGCTCCTATACCTGGGAGGGACAAATGTTCAAACACGGGAGCAGAACCCTTTTGAAGGAATTACAGTGGCTAAGTCATATATCACATACCTGGGAGTTAAAATAGGTAAGGTTCCGGCAACCCTGTATAGTCTAAACTATCCACCCCTTCTGAGCCAAATAGAGCAAGATCTTAAAAGATGGCACGACCTTCCATTGAACATAATTGGTAGAGTCCACCTAATTAAGATGATGTCGATATCAAAATTAATGTATCATCTTCAAACACTTCCCCTGCTTCTCAAGCATAAAGATATTGTCCAGCTAAATAGAGCTTTTTCACACTTCATTTGGAGGGGGAAACGCCCTCGTATAGGGCTTAAGAAGTTGATGGCATCTAAGGTTCATGGAGGTCTGAGTTTGCCGAACATTCGGGGTTACAATATAGCCTGTTTGACTAGATATATACTGGATTGGATTAAAGGCTCTAGGCATTATTCAGCGTTGGAGCTTGAGAGAGACTATGCACAACCTTGGGATCTGGTGGCATTGCTTCATACTAGGCAGGCTAATCTCCCAGTGAAAATCAAGCACTCTTCCTTATTTAAAGACACGATTGCAGCGTGGAAGGCGTTGAGGAAAAACTACAAACTTCCCCATAAAATATCCAAATACTTGCCTATATGGGGGAATCCAGAGTTTGTGCAGGGGACAAGCAATAAGCTGTTTGAAGAGTGGAAGGTGAGGGGTATAAGGACTGTTGCTCATCTCTTGCACACCTCAGAACCTAGATGGTTGAGTAGAGACGAAATTATAGCGCAGTATGGCCTGGGGCCTAACCAAGTAATCCAATATGACCAAGTGAGATATAGTATTATGACTCAGTTGCATGATGTGACCCAGGAGGTAGTATTTAACTCTTTTGATTGTCTGGTAAAGAACTCAATAACTTCATCATCTATCTCTTTTCTTTATGGAGCCATGCGTGATCTATTAATAGGACAGCACCCGGAAGGTTTATTTAAATCTTGGGAGAAACAATTTGAGGACCCGTCTATGGGGGTAAAAATTAGGGGAGGGTGGAATGCTCTTCGTAAATCAATTTTAAATGAGAATTGGCGAGAAACCCAATTTAGAATTATGCACAAGGCAATTTATGGTTTTAATCTCCCTCCATCAGCAACAAAGCCAGACAGGATTACGTATTGCCCTAAGTGTAAGAGTAGTGGAACTGATCTCCTTCACGGGTTGTGGTCCTGCCCCCATTTGAGTCCATTATGGTCACAGATCAAAAGTTGTATACAAAAGGTGTGGGGTCTTGAAGTTCGGCTCTCACCTGGGTTCGCTATTTTTCACCATTGGGAGGAGGGGAACGATACCAAAGGGAAGATGACTAACCCACCCAGACTTATACATGTGATACTTCTGGCAGCCAAGAGAGCGATACTAAAAAATTGGTTGGAGTCTAGGGTCCCCGCGATTGAAGAGATCTTGGGTCAGCTCATGCATCTTCTTGAAATAGAAGGATTGGATGCAGAAAGGAGGGCGGATAGAATACGACAGCACTTTAACAAATGGAAGAAATTCATACTGGCCTATTGTACTCGGGAGGAGATAGTCAGGATTATGTCACCTTTCAAAGACACAGTCTGGTATCATACTGAAAAATTGAAGGGTACATTGGATGGCTTGGAGGTGGGGGAGGAAAGGCCGAAAGCTGACTAAAAGGAGAGGGGGAAATAACCGATTTGAGTGGGACTTCTTTATTATATGTCATTACCATGTTCACAAGGGTTCAATGGGGGGAATGATAGGAATGATGGGTTAAGGGGTCGCTGCTTTCCTTTGCTTTATCTTGCCATGTTACGGTTATTGATTTTAAAAATTGGTATGGAATTTGGGATGATCAAATATGACAATGTAATGTTGAATTTACAATGCTGAATTCGCTTATGCCAGTGTTATGTTATTGGAAAATTTGAATAAAAATATAGTTAAAAAAAAAAAAAAAAAAAAGTGTTACACTGGGGCCATGCCTCGAAAACAGCCGGTCATGCTGGTCAGAAGAGAACTTGGAGTGCGATTGTACGTCATTATCGGTGGCCATCCCTTCGCACGGACGTCGCCTCTTTTGTCTCTGCCTGCTCCTCTTGTGCCAGGAACAAGACGCCCAAACACCTGCCATATGGCCGTCTTCTGCCTCTGCCTATACCCTCAGTTCCGTGGCAACACATTGCGATGGACTTTATTACAGACTTGCCATTGTCCTCCGGACACACAGTCATATGGGTCGTGGTGGATCGGTTCTCTAAAATGGCTCATTTCGTCCCTATGGCTGGACTGCCCTCTGCCCAGGAACTCGCGGACGCCTATATACATCACATCTTCCGCTTGCATGGCTTTCCATCACACATTGTGTCCGACAGAGGAACTCAGTTCACCTCCCGCTTCTGGAGGGCTCTCTGTAAACATCTGGGAGTGACTCTGGACTTTTCTTCCGCATACCATCCTCAGTCGAATGGCCAAGTGGAACGGGTCAATCAGATATTGACCTCCTTCTTACGTCACTACGTCAACGCCCATCATGACGACTGGTCCACGCTTCTTCCTTGGGCTGAATTCTCCCATAATCACCACGTCAGTGAGTCCTCCTCCAGCTCTCCCTTCCATGTCGTTTACGGACTTCAGCCTTCCGTCCCATTGCCTGTATCCTCTTCCTCGGATGTCCCTGCTGCTGATGCTGTAGCCCGTGACTTCACAACCATTTGGGACTTGGTTAAGGTGTCCCTTGCACGTGCCTCCCTGCGGATGAAGAGACACGCAGACAAAAGACGTCTGGACCCTCCGTGTTTCTCTCCTGGAGATTTCGTCTGGCTTGCTTCCAAGTACGTCCGATTGAAGCTACCATCCTACAAGCTGGGTCCTCGCTACATCGGGCCGTTTAAAGTCCTCAGCAAGATCAATGAGGTGTCCTACAAGCTACAGCTCCCGGCCACGATGAGGATACCCAATTCCTTCCACGTCTCCCTGCTCAAGCCGGTTGTCCTTGGTCCCTTCTCTGCTGCTGCCTGTTGGCTCCTCCTCCTATTGCCGATGACGACATCTATGCGGTAAGGGATATCGTGGCCATGAAGACCGTACGGGGTCGACAGTTCTTCCTGGTGGACTGGGCAGGGTATGGTCCTGAGGATAGGTCCTGGGAGCCCCGGGAGAATGTGGGCACTCCTCTGATCCGTGCTTTCCTGTCCCGGTTGCGGGGAGGGGGGCGTGGGGGGTGGGGGGTACTGTCACGCTCCCCGGGTCCCCTGCTCTGATCCCCGGCTCACCTGCCACGCTCCCCGCTCTCCAGCCGCCATGTCCTGCACTTCCCAGGCCTCCTGGTCCCCGCTCCCGGCGCCCGTCGGTTTCCCAGCCCCAGCCCGGCTCTGCTGCTTCCTCCTCTCAGCTTCCTGCTCTGGCTTCTGGCACCCGGGCCGCGCGCATGCGCATTAGGGCGCGCGCGCGGTCATTGACCCTTTCTTAAAGGGCCAGCGCCCACTGACAGGAAATGAAGCACACAGGTACAGGGTATAAAGGGGTTTAGTGTCCAAGTGGGCGGGGCCTGTTCTTCGTGTTTCCCAAGCTAGGAGTCAGGTCTCCTTGTGTTCCTGTGAGATACTCACCTCTCTCTCTTCTAGAGCCGATCCTGTCTTGCCATCCGGTCCTGCCGAATCCCGAACACCGAACGCTGTCTATCTGCCATCCTGACCGTTCGTACCATCTCCGATCCCTGCGGTGACCCGTCATCTCGCTCCAACGGTTCCGGACTCCGCCTGACATGATCTCGGCTTCCGAACCTGAGCTCCGTCACCCGGACTACCATCAGTGACTCCGTGGTCCCAGGGACTTCACCATTATACTCGTGTGCTCGGACTGTCCTGCTACCTGTAGTGCTCCAGCTACCGGACCCCTTACCATCATCAAGGAGTTCGGCCCAGTGGATCCACCTCCTGGGTCTGCCCGTCCACCTGGCCCTAACACAATATAAGGGACACTTTTTGAGGACCACAGTAACACAGACGTCTGTCTTTTTCCCCTGAGGAAGCCTCCTGCATGGGGGCGATACGCGTGGGGTAACATCGCACTAAAACCCACCCCTCTTGATACCCTTGTAATGACCAGAGGTCCTATTAAGATCCAGTGAGTCACAGACCGAGACTGAGGCAGAAATGAACAACAGTATTTTACTGAAATGGGGATCAAATTACGGTGAAATGTAGAATATAATAAGCTCAAAATCCCCTTAAAAACATTACCATTAATAATTTCACACACTAAGCGTTAGCCGAAAATCAATGCACCGAGCTCAGAGATCCCAGGTTATGTAAATCACATTTATGACCCGGAGCAAATTTACCTACACGTTAAACTTATCAAACTGGAAAGACGATGTAAATCAGATGAGGGTGATCTGATGGAAACTCTGAGATGGCGCACTGAGTATAACTTATCTCAGATAATAATACAATACACTAAATGAACGATGACTATACACTTATCACAGGGATACCCGGGTATCTCAAAACCTATGGTACCATTAAACTCCAATGTAACTTTACACCGGTGTGTTTCCACGTGGGCTGCAGCAAGTCCAGAAAAATAAAAATAAAACTTTGGCGCCAAAAATAAGCACTTATTGCAAAAAAAAGAAAACAAAGTTTGGCAGCTATCAGCCAATGCCAGAGTCACCTGTCCAGCACTTTAATTCTGTAGCCTCAGGACGCAGTCTGGGGATCACTCCTCTCCAGGGCTTGTCAGAATACTTCCAATGGGGATGGCACCGGACGCCGTCTCTCTTGTCGCAGTCACTCACGGCCTTACTGGACGTCAATCACTTGCTCTGTCAAGGGGGAAACACCTCCTCAGCTTCTCCTCAGACGCCCTTTCAGTTGTACCCAGGTCCGCACAACTGGATCGCTTATCACACAGTGATGTGGTATTGTCTCCGCAATTTCTGTTTCCCTTCACTCTCCTCAGATGCTGTCACTGGCTCTGTTCACCAACAAGTCCCTTGTTCACCAACCGGGGCTTACAGCCAACTGTTTAAGGCCCATATTGCTTCACCTGCTCTGTTGACAAAACACGTTGCCATGGACACCACCCTCCCTCTCTCTATTCCCTGGATCTCCACAACTACTTCCTGTTTATCGCTCAGACAGACAGGCAGACTCTGCAGGGTCCTAATGCTCACCCTGTATTGTCATAGTTCACTCTCTTACATGCCACCCCACTAGAGGTTGGCGTCCTCGACATACCTCCCCACTCAAAATCATCCTGTGCGTAGCGCTGAGGGGGTATTCCTGCCGTAGGTCGAGTGGTTCTCCGAAGGTCCTTCCCAACGGATTCTGTTCCCGAAGGGGCAGGAGTCCCTTCAGAAGTGTCATCAGAGGAAAGGCGTGACGCTGCCTCCTCGTGAAGTGCGACACCCCGTGACCCATTATTCATGTCAGGTGGCTGACTCAAGCCCTCACCCTCGGAAGGACACACCACCGGCTCAACACTCTTTCCACACAGGTGCAGATCATTCACAGGGGGCAGATAAACAGGCGCAGAGGAGGGCTCATCATCAAACTCAAAAACATCAGGAGTACCTGACCCTTGGGACATAGCCTCTGGTTCCGTAGGAACGGGAGCCACGTCCTCAAACCAGCACCGTTGTAGCATGTTACGGTGAAGATTACGAGTGAGCCCCCCTGTCCCCACGGGCTTGACCTCATAGAATGAAATCTCAGGGTTCACTCGTCTCTTTATCAGGTATGGGGTCGCCTCCCATCGATCGGCCAGTTTCCCTGTCGGTCGTTTGACCCTTACCAACACTCTATCCCCTGGGGAGAAAGGTTCCGTCTGCACAGGCCTCGTGTCCCTATGAGACACCTGATTGAGTCTATTACCCACCACCTGATGCACCACTCTCAGTCGCCGCTGGTGTTCCCGAACCCACTCAGATGCAGTCCTAGGGGAATCAGAGGAGGGATCTGGCATGTTCAAATCTTCAATATCCCTCCCGGGTCTCCCAAACATCAACATGTGTGGCGAATAGCCCGTAGTGCTGTGCAATCGATTGTTGTAGGCCCACATTAGTTCAGGGAGATACTCAGGCCAGTGGCCCTGCTGCCCTTCCTCTAATGTTCTCATCATCTGTATCAAGGTACGATTGAAACTTTCACAGGCCCCATTTCCTTGGGGATGGTAAGGTGTCGTTCTTGAATGCGCTATGCCATACAGCCGGCGTAGCTCTTCCATTAGTGTCCCCTGGAAACATGCCCCCTGGTCTGAGTGTATCCTTTGCGGACACCCAAACACTTGGAGAAAATGACGACACACAGCCTTAGCCGCCGACTCCGCTGTCTGATCTCTTGTCGGCACTGCCACAGCATATTTAGTGAAGTGGTCTGTCATTACCAAGCAATAGGAGCACCCAGATGTCGAGTATCCTATGAGGACATAATCAATCATGAGCAATTCCAAGGGGGCAGACGTTTTAATGGTTTGAGTAGGGGCCCGCTGCTCAGGACTCTTACTGAGCCCACAGACCCGACATTGCCGACATGCCTCCGCTACCATCCCTCCCAAGTCAGGGCAATAGAGGATTCGCTGTAACCACTGGAGTGTCTTTTCACTACCAAAGTGGGCTCCCTTCTCATGTGCCTCGCGGGCAACCACCGGACCCATCCCTACAGGGATTACCAGTTGGTACCGGTGTTGCAGCTCAGATGGCAGATACACCTTACGATACAAAAGATCCTGTTCCACACACAACTTATCCCACTGTCGCAATAGTTTAATTCCTTCTGCGGATAGTTGGGCCTTGTCCTCTGCACTCGGCCAAATCCCATTTTGTACCCAGGTGCGCACTCGCGAGATGTCTGGACACTCGTTCTGATCTTTTGCCCAATCTGATGGCGTTTTTCCCAGGACACACGGCATCCCTGATGCCACCCCACTTGAATGTACCACACTGCGGAAGATAGGTACCTGCCCCAAGTCAGGGGTCTCTGTGTCCTCGAGCTGGTCATCAATGCTTTCTCCCCTAAATCCAAGGGGTACCCTCGACAATGCGTCCGCATTACCGTTTTCTTGCCCCGAGCGAAACTTAATCTGATAATTAAACTTACCAAGGCGAGCGACCCATCGCTGCTCCAACGCTCCCAGTTTCGCAATCTCTAAGTGAGCAAGAGGGTTATTATCGGTCATGACCAACACCTCAGCTCCCGTTAGATACTCAGCAAAGCGCTCCGTCATTGCCCACACAAGGGCTAACAGCTCTAGGCGAAACGAACTATAATTAGCCGGATTGCGCTCAGTGTCCCTTAAAGACCTGCTGCCATAGGCAATGACCCGCTCCCGGCCATCCTGAATTTGGGCCAGTACCGCCCCCAACCCGTGAAGACTACCGTCAGTGTACAACAGGAAAGGGGTATCAAACCTGGCATATGCCAACAAAGGGGCACTTGTTAGGGCGGCTTTCACCTCGTCAAATGCCTTTTGCTGCTGAGGCCCCCATTGGATAGGGCGGTTGCGAGGACCCAGCGCCGACCCTCTTAAAAGTTCATTCAGGGGACCCACTACTTGTGAAAACCTGGGCACAAATCGTCGACAGTACCCCGCCAATCCAAGAAAGCCCGCACCTCCCGTAGAGTCTGAGGAGGTGCCCACCCCTGTACCGCTAAGATCTTACTGACTGAGGGTAACACCCCGTCGGGAGTCACCACATGGCCTAGATACTCTATGCGACTCTTGAACAGTTGACATTTCTTTGGTTTTATCTTTAAGCCATGGCGACTGAGACGTTGGAGCACTTGGCGCAACTTCTCAAGATGGTCTTCAAATGACGTTCCGAACACCACGATGTCATCTAGATATATCAATACCGATTCAAAATTCAGGTCGCCTAAACAGTGTTCCATAAGGCGTTGAAAGGTCCCCGGGCATTACTGAGTCCGAACGGCATCCGGTTGAATTCATAGAGCCCCATTGGCAGAACAAATGCTGTCTTTGCCCGATCTTTCTCAGCCATTGGTACCTGCCAATATCCACTCGCCAGGTCCAACGTTGAAAAGTATTTGGCCCGTCCTAATGCAGACAGGGACTCCTCAATCCGAGGCAACGGGTATGCGTCTCGCACAGTGTGCGCGTTTAATTTCCGATAATCCACACAAAATCGGAGGGTCCCATCCTTCTTTCGCACAAGGACAACGGGGGCAGCCCAGGGACTTTGGCTCTCTCGTATTATTTGATTGTCGAGCATACTGGCGACCATGCCCTTCACCTCTTGATAAAGTGTCGGGGGAATCTGACGATAACGTTCTCTAATGGGAGGGGTGTCCCCCGTGGGGATCTCATGCTCAATCGTCGGTGAGCACCCAAAGTCTTCTTCATGTCGCGAGAAGGTCTCTTCATGTTCCCACACGACCCTCTCCAACTGCTCTAGTTGCACGGAAGTCAGTTCCTCCCGATCTACTCCCATTTCATCCGTGATCACACGACCATTCCATTCTTCGGTAGGAGATTCAGCCCCTGCTACTTCGACCGCATATGTCCAGGATGACTGTGGGTCTGGCCGCAATTCAAACACCGCTTTGTCAGGCATCTTCCCCTCTGGCACGAACAGTTCAGCCAGGATGGTCCCAGCAGGAATGGTAATAGCCTCCTCCAACACGTTAATGCATCTGACTGGCACCCGTCCATTCTTCACAATCGTCAGAGACCGGGCCACATGCACCTTGGCACAAGAGGACTTCTCTGGGGCTGGCTCAAGTAATACCTCAAGTCCATTCAGCCTCTGCGCCGCCCCCACTGGCAACATCAAAAGTTCCTCCTGTCGGGGCGCCAGTGAAATCGTGGTCCGTGATGGCACTCGGACAAGGCCCACCCGGCCCCCAGGGACTGCACTTTTCAGCAGATCACAGTTTAACACTAGGCGGTGTAACATTCTCTGTGTCGGTCGGTGACCTGTAGCACGAGTCCAGTAACGGGGTCCCTCACGGGCATACATCTGATGATTTAGATCTCGCAGAATGTTCATTCCCAGTGTCACTTCCATCCCTCTTCTAGGGGGGTGGTCCACCAGCACTACCCCTTTCTGACCCAGCTCTTGACCAAACATTTTCAGTCTCATCCACACGATCCCTTTCACCGTCAGCTGGCCATTGTTAGCGGCAGTAAGTCTTATCATTCAACCATCTTCGGGAACCACTAGTTGACTGAAGTATTTCTTGAAAACTTCTAGAGGCATAATGGTACATTCAGATCCCGTATCAACCAAGCAATTCATCTTCCGTCCTTCAAATTCTGCTTCTAAAACTGGACTCCATGCAAACAAATCTTGCTCATTCCGTTGGGGGCTTTGTGAGGGGGGGGGGCCGCTGCGAATTGCCCCCTCAAGGCAGCGGCTGGGAGTTTAACGTCGGCGGAGGAGTCTCGGGGACTGTGGACATCCGGCAGTATCATGAGATGTGTCCCCGGCGGCCGCACCTCCAGCAGGTGACTGCTCCCCGTGGACGGGGGCTTGAGTCATTCAAAGAGGGCGGTCTGGCTGTCGGTGAAATCACCATCCCAGAGGGTGTAGCTGGTGGCCTCTCCAGGGGAGTAGGGGACGACCCAGCTCTGATTTTAGACACTTCCAGCTTTAGCTCCTTCAACTCAGCACGCAGAGATTGTACAACATCTACCAGTCCTTCCGCTCCTGACAATTGCATTCCGCCTCCCTCCAGCCGTGTACTGTCCACAGCTCCTTGAACTACCAGAGTGGACTCTGCCTCCCTTTCCACCGCGGCCTGGTAAATCTGCCAGAAAGATATTTCTGGGGTAGCCCGGGCCACCTCATACAGTTTATCCCGAAGGAGCCTGTTAGCTAACCCTGTGATGAATTGGTCCCGGAGCAAGTGGTCTACCTCCCGGAACGCTCCCAGGGCCCCTGGGTCTAGTCGCTGCACTTCATTCAATGTTTCCTGTAGCGTATTAGAGTACTGCATCAGAGACTCACTTTCCTTTTGAGGGTGGTTAAAGAAAAATGATCGAAGCTGGGTCACACGGGCCCGGCCCCCAGAACTCCCTTCTAACAGTACCAAAATTTTCTCTAACGTACTTCTCTCAGCCGCAGGTCGTACCATCACCGTCCGCCTAGCGTCGCCTTCTAGTGCATTCAATGCCAGTTCTGCTCGTAATGCGGGAGTCAGATTACACATCCGCAGAATACTCTGGACCCTCTCCGCCCAATCCTGCAACGCCATGTTACGCCCGTCGTATTTCGGCATGTGCTGGAGTAAAGCTCCTACCGGTACATGCCCTCCTCCATTCGCCGCGGCTGCCAAAAGATCCGCACCCAGCAGCGGGGCTGCTGATGCGGTGGGATAATTTCTTCCCTCGCCGCCTCCGTCCATGACAAACACTGGATCCTGCCGACTACGCCAAAAATGTAATGACCAGAGGTCCTATTAAGATCCAGTGAGTCACAGACCGAGACTGAGGCAGAAATGAACAACAGTATTTTACTGAAATGGGGATCAAATTACGGTGAAATGTAGAATATAATAAGCTCAAAATCCCCTTAAAAACATTACCATTAATAATTTCACACACTAAGCGTTAGCCGAAAATCAATGCACCGAGCTCAGAGATCCCAGGTTATGTAAATCACATTTATGACCCGGAACAAATTTACCTACACGTTAAACTTATCAAACTGGAAAGACGATGTAAATTAGGTGAGGGTGGTCTGATGGAACCTCTGAGATGGCGCACTGAGTATAACTTATCACAGATAATAATACAATACACTAAATTAATGATGACTATACACTTATCACAGGGATACCCGGGTATCTCAAAACCTATGGTACCATTAAACTCCAATGTAACTTTACACCGCTGTGTTTCCGCGTGGGCTGCAGCAAGTCCAGAAAAAGAAAAATAAAAATAAAACTTTGGCGCCAAAAATAAGCACTTATTGCAAAAAAAAAGAAAACAAAGTTTGGCAGCTATCAGCCAATGCCAGAGTCACCTGTCAAGCACTTTAATTCTGTAGCCTCAGGACGCAGTCTGGGGATCACTCCTCTCCAGGGCTTGTCAGAATCCTTCCAATGGGGATGGCACCGGACGCCGTCTCTCTTATCGCAGTCACTCACGGCCTTACTGGACGTCAATTACTTGCTCTGTCAAGGGGGAAACACCTCCTCAGCTTCTCCTCAGACGCCCTTTTAGTTGGACCCAGGTCCGCACAACTGGATCGCTTATCACACAGTGATGTGGTATTGTCTCCGCAATTTCTGTTTCCCTTCACTCTCCTCAGATGCTGTCACTGGCTCTGTTCACCAACAAGTCTCTTGGTCACCAACCGGGGCTTACAACCAACTGTTTAAGGCCCATATTGCTTCACCTGCTCTGTTGACAAAACACGTTGCCATGGACACCACCCTCCCTCTCTCTATTTCCTGGATCTCCACAACTACTTCCTGTTTATCGCTCAGACAGACTCTGCAGGGTCCTAATGCTCGCCCTGTATTGTCATAGTTCACTCTCTTACACCCTGCTGCATATGTTTTCTCCCCCTTTGGGATAGTGAGTATGGGTCTAACTGGCATCACCCTGAACCACTGAATAGCATACCTCCCAACCGTCCCGGATACAGCGGGACAGTCCCTCTTCTGAGCCTTTGATCCCGGGTCCCGCCCGTGAGGCTGTTTATCCCGGGCTCCACCCACCCACTGTAGCCCCGCCTCGCTGTTTCTCCCTTCTATTCATTACAGAGCCGACCGCGCACCTACTCCTGTGACTGCTGCTGAGGTATGAATCACCCCCTGCAGCAGAGCGACCCCTCCCTGCAGCAGAGCGATCCCCCCTCCCCCAGAGCCGACCCCCCCAGTCCTGGAGCCTGCGTTTCTCTGCAGCTGTTCTCTGACTCCCCCTGTGCGGCTTCTCACTGCTGCAGATACACGGGGAGTCAGGACGCTGAGGAGACCGTGCAATCAGCACTTCTCTCTCCTGCAGATAGCACTGGCCAGTAATAACCTATGCAGAGTGACATCTGCAGGCTTCTATTAGCTTACCGATCAGTGGTCTCCTGCCTGTGGAGCTGCTGGGTCCTAGCTTCCCAACAACTTCAGCTCTGCTTTATCCTGGCTCCCCTACCAGTTAAAGGGAACATGTCAGCAGAAATTTCACAATAAAAGTAATAGATTCCCCTCTGCAGCTCCTGGGCTGCTTCTAGAAAGGTTCCTGTTGTTATTGTGCCCCCTTTGAGACCTACAAAAATACTTTATGAAGTCTTACCTTTTTGTATGCAAATGTGTTTTTATGGTCACGGGGGCGGGCTGTCTGGCGTCCGTTATTCCCCCTCCTGCCGCTTTACGCAGTCCCCCATTGCTCATTTACATACACAAGAACGCCTTCCTCATGTAACTGTCCTCCCGAAGATTTGCGCATGTGAACGCTTTTTCAGGTGATTGCGCAGGCACGAGATTATGGGCGGCGCTGTGATTGTCATCAACAGCGTTAACCAAGTACCCGCCCATAATCTCGTGCCCGCACTTTTCCCTCTGACTCCACCGTTATGCGCAAGTGCTGGCCATATGAACCATGTTACCTATTACCGCTTGCACGAGATTATGGGCGGGTACTTGGATGACTTTGCTGATGACAATCACAGCGCCGCCCATAATCTCGCGCCCACGGTAATAGGTAACATGGTTCATATGGACAGTGCTTGCGCATAACGGTGGAGGCAGAGTGAGAAGCGCGGGCACGAGATTATGGGAAGGTACTTGGATGACGCTGCTGATGACAATCACAGCGCCGCCCATAATCTCGCGCCCATGGTAATAGGTAACGTGGTTCATATGGCCAGTGCTTGCACATAACGGTGGAGGCAGAGTGAGAAGCGCGGGCACGAGATTATGGGCAGGTACTTGGATGACGCTGCTGATGACAATCACAGCGCCGCCCATAATCTCGCGCCCATGGTAATAGGTAACGTGGTTCATATGGCCAGTGCTTGCGCATAACGGTGGAGGCAGAGTGAGAAGCACGGGCACGAGATTATGGGCAGGTACTTGGATGACGCTGCTGATGACAATCACAGCGCCGCCCATAATCTCGCGCCCATGGTAATAGGTAACGTGGTTCATATGGCCAGTGCTTGCGCATAACGGTGGAGGCAGAGTGAGAAGCGCGGGCACAAGATTATGGGCAGGTACTTGGATGACGCTGCTGATGACAATCACAGCGCCGCCCATAATCTCGCGCCTGCGCAATCACCTCAAAAGCGTTCACACTTTGCACAGTGCTCAGTCCCGCGAGAGTGGCACTGGGCATGCACAAAACTTCAGGAGGACAGTTACATGAGGAAGGCGTCCTCATGTATGGAAATGAGCAATGGGGGACGGCGTACAGCGGCAGGAGGGGGAATAACGGACGCCAGGCAGCCCGCCCCCGTGACCATAAAAACAGATTTGCATACAAAAAGGTAAGACTTCATAAAGTATTTTTTTAGGTCTCAAAGTGGGCACAATAACAACAGGAACCTTTCCAGAATGCAGCCCAGGAGCTGCAGAGGGGAATCTTTTATTTTTTTTGCTAAATTTCTGGTGACAGTTTCCCTTTAAAGGGAACCTATCAGGTGCAATCTGCACTCAGAGCCAGGAGCAGTTCTGGGTGTATATTGCTAATCCCTGCCTAACTGTCCCTGTATACACTAGCATAGATAAAGGCATCTATAGAAAAAGTATTTTTAAAGAGCTTATATCTTATGCTAATTAGCGCGGGGACTAGTCCCAAGGGCGTTACTTCACTTGGCTAGTCGGCTCACATAGCGTATTAGTACTCACACAGGGGCGTAATAACATGCTAACATGCTATGCGAGCCGACTAGCCAAGTGAAGTAACGCCCTTCGGACTAGTCCCCGCGCTCATTAGCATAAGATATAAGATCTTTAAAAATATTTGTTCTTGATCTCTTTATCTATGCTAGTGTATACAGGGACGGTTAGGCAGGGATTAGCAATATGTGCCCAGAACTGCTCCTGGCTCTGAGTGCATATTGCACCTGACAGGTTCACTTTAAAGGGAACCTGTCACCAGATTTGGGGCCTATAAGCTGCGGCCACCACCAGCGGGATCTTATGTACACATTCTAACATGCTGCATACCTCCCAACCGTCCCGGATACAGCGGGACTTTCACGCTTTACGTTGTTTGTCCCGTTGCCACGGGCGGGACGGCCGGCTCCCGGGCTCCGCCCACCCACTCTCTCTCCGCCTCCCTGCTTTTCCCTCCTACCATCCTAGTAGACGTGGCATAGAGAGGAGCGCTGCCTGTGCTGCTGCTGGTACAGTAAACTAATCTCCCCAGCGCTGATTTCCCTCCCTCCCCCCTCACCCCCGGCCGGAGCCTGTCTGTGCGGTCGGCCGGCCGCCTGTCTGTGCGGTCGGCCGGCCGCCTGTCTGTGCGGTCGGCCCGCCACCTGTCTGTGCGGGCGCCCCCCTGCCGCCTGTCTGTGCGGGCGCCACCCGCCGCCTGTCTGTGCGGGCGCCCCCCGCCGCCTGTCTGTGCGGGCGCCCCCCTGCCGCCTGTCTGTGCGGGCGCCCCCCTGCCGCCTGTCTGTGCGGGCGCCCCCCTGCCGCCTGTCTGTGCGGGCGCCCCCCTGCCGCCTGTCTGTGCGGGCGCCCCCCGCCGCCTGTCTGTGCGGGCGGCCCGCCGCCTCATTGTGCGGGCAGCCGGCCGCCTCTCTGTGCGGGCGGCTGGCCGCCTCTCTGTGCGGGCGGCCCGCCGCCTGTCTGTGAAGGCGGCCGGCCGCCTGTCTGTGAAGGCGACCGGCCGCCTCACTGTGCGGGCGACCGGCCGCCTCACTGTGGCTGCCTGCGTGTCCGTGCTGGAGGCCCGCCGGCTGCCTGCGTGTCCGTGCTGGAGGCCCGCCGGCTGCCTGCGTGTCCGTGCTGGAGGCCCGCCGGCTGCCTGCGTGTCCGTGCTGGAGGCCCGCCGGCTGCCTGCGTGTCCGTGCTGGAGGCCCGCCGGCTGCCTGCGTGTCCGTGCTGGAGGCCCGCCGGCTGCCTGCGTGTCCGTGCTGGAGGCCCGCCGGCTGCCTGCGTGTCCGTGCTGGAGGCCCGCCGGCTGCCTGCGTGTCCGTGCTGGAGGCCCGCCGGCTGCCTGCGTGTCCGTGCTGGAGGCCCGCCGGCTGCCTGCGTGTCCGTGCTGGAGGCCCGCCGGCTGCCTGCGTGTTTGTGCTGAATGGGTGTGGATGGGGAGTGGATATGGGCGTGACTGTGAAATGGGTGTGGTTAGGGGGCGTGGCCTAAAAATTTGCCGCGGCGCGCTCCGCGCGCCGCAAACTTTGTCACTCTTTTCCTTCTTTAAAAGTTGGGAGGTATGCTGAATAGGGTGTGCCTAAATACTGTTTCGGCTAGCCCACACAACTATAGTATTATATGTGCATTTTGCCTGTGCGTATTATTGCACTCTTTGTTTGCATCATACATTTGCAGGCCTTGACTATGGCATTTAATCTCTAGTTCTGATATTAGCACTGCGGTTTTTCAAGGGTTGACTCACACACATTGTCCGTACAAGATAGTGTAATTGGTTTCAACCTGCCTTGCCCTGAACTGGCGAACTCAGTGAGCCTCATTCTTATGCTCTTTGAATTCAGGGGTTTGCTCATACTGCCTGTGCTTATTACTGCACTTTATGTGTATATATGAATATATGTTCATATTGACCAGGGTTTGTACCTCCTGGCTTTGTCTGTGTTACTGTGGTCCTCAAAAAGTGTCCCTTATATTGTCTGTTAGACTGTTACAAACAGGCCATTTAGAAAAGGTCCACTAGACCACTGTTACTCCAAACGACAGCCTGTGACCCCTGAGGTACTATAGTCTTCCTTAACATACCATATTATATCTAAGGCTCTGCTCAAGCCTGCACATTATACTTTATCATATTTTGTATTATGTGGTCAATATTGTATGCTGCATAGCAGGTTGTACTATTTATCAATGCTGCATTTGCATGAGGGGTGTTAAGAAACATCGTGATTTATTGATACTTATTATAAACTAGAAGGTGGTCCGATTCTAACGCATCGGGTATTCTAGAATTTACGTATTGTGTAGTTAATGTATGATTTTTGTTATATATATTGTTTTATCTATATATATAATTGCCTTATTCTCTGTCTGTCTGTCTGTCTGTCTGTCTATCTGTCTGTCTGTCTGTCATGCTCCAAAATTGTGTCCTTACGGTGACACAAAGCTGATTGGCCGCTGGGCTCGCCATGGCCCCGCCCCCCCACACGGATTGGCCGCTCGCCCAGGCTGCGCCCCCACACGGATTGGCCAGCCGCTCGCCCAGGCTCCGCCCCCCCCACAGATTGGCCTCTCGCCCCGGCACCCTGCAGGCATTGGCAATTCAGCCACGCCACGCCCCGCCCCCCTCACGCAATGCACGTTAGCTCTGGCCCCACCCCCTCCCTCCCCCCGCGCATTTCTCTAACTGACACGGCTGTCACGGAGGTGAGTACGGTACTCCCTATCCCCCCCCAACCCCCCCCCCCCCCCCGGCCCCCGCTCCCAAAGGGGTGGTGTGGATACTCGCATGGTTACAAGCGCTGTCACGGAGGTGAGTACTGTACTCCCTCCCCCTCCCCCGGCCCCCGCTCCCACGGCAGTGGTGGGAGTGGTGTGGATACGTTGGTAACCATGCTCGCATGGTTACAAGCCCATCAAGGTCCTGCTGCGCCGGAAGGTCCACACGCACACACACAAACATACACACACATCAGATCACACTCACACTCACTCTCATACACACCTCACACACACCTCACATCGCATCCACATACTCACGACATCCTGGGATATCGCTTGCTTCTCGGCGGCGAAAATGTGCTGTTGTGATCTTCCAGGACCTGACGGAGGATCACATGGCCAGAAGCATGTGATATCCCCGGATGTTGTGAGTATGAGCGCGTAAGTGCGATATCGTCAGTGTCTGTGTGTGTGAGTGGATGCGATCGGGTGTGTGTGAGTGGATGCGATCGGGTGTGTGTGAGTGGATGCGATCGGGTGTGTGTGAGTGGATGCGATCGGGTGTGTGTGAGTGGATGCGATCGGGTGTGTGTGAGTGGATGCGATCGGGTGTGTGTGTGAGTGGATGCGATCGGGTGTGTGTGTGAGTGGATGCGATCGGGTGTGTGTGTGAGTGGATGCGATCGGGTGTGTGTGTGAGTGGATGCGATCGGGTGTGTGTGTGAGTGGATGCGATCGGGTGTGTGTGTGAGTGCATGCGATCGGGTGTGTGAGTGTCGGCAGAGGAGCAGGGCGTGCTGAAGGAGGCTGGGAGCAGAGAGGCTGATCATGGGGAAGAGGGAAATGCTGATGCTGAAGGAGGCTGGGATGGGAAGGCTGGGAAGAAGGAAGCTGGGAGGAGAGAGGCTGATCCTAGGGAAGGCTGGGGAGAGGAGGCTGATGCTGAGGGAGGCTGGAAGGAGAGAGGCTGATGCTGAGGGAGGCTGGGACGAGGGAGGCTGATGCTTAGGGAAGCTGATGCTGGAGGAGGCTGGAAGAACAGAGGCTGATGCTGGTGGAGGCTGATGCTTGGGGAGGCTGATGCTGGGGGAGACTGGGAGAGGAAGGCTGATGCTGAGGGAGGCTGGGAGGGGGAGGCTGGGAGGAAGGAGGCTGGGAGGAGAGAGGCTGATCCTTGGGAAGGCTGGGAAAGGGAGGCTGATGCTGAGGGAGGCTGGAAGGAGAGAGCCTGATGCTAGGGACAGAGACGCTGATGCTGGGAGGAGAGAGGCTGATGCTGCGGGCAGAGAGGCTGATGATGCGGGTAGAGAGGCTGATGCTGGCGCAGCATGGCGGATGGAGCACGTTTGGTAATGCGCAGCATGGCGGATGGAGCACGTTTGGGAGTGCGCAGCATGGCGGATGGAGTACGTTTCGGAGTGCGCAGCATGGCGGATGGAGCACGTTTGGGAGTGCGCAGCATGGCGGATGGAGCACGTTTGGGAGTGCGCAGCATGGCGGATGCAGCACGATGGCGAGTGCGGAGTATGGCGGATGGAGCATGTTTGGGAGTGCGCAGCATGGCGGATGGACCACGTTTGGCAGTGCGCAGCATGGCGGATGGAGCACGTTTGAGAGTGCGCAGCATGGGAGATGGAGCACGATGGGGGGTGCGCAGCATAGGGGATGGAGCACGATAGGGAGTGCACTGCATGGGGGATGGAGCACGATGGGGAGTGCCCAGCATGGCGGATGGAGCACGTTTGGGAGTGCGCAGCATGGCGGATGGAGCACGTTTGGGAGTGCGCGGCATGGCGGATGGAGCACGTTTGGGAGTGCGCAGCATGGATGATGGAGCACGATGGGGGGTGCGCAGCATAGGGGATAGAGCACGATGGGGAGTGCGCTGCATGGGGCATGGAGCACGATAGGGAGTGTGGAGTATGGCGGATGGAGCACGTTTGGGAGTGCGCAGCATGGTGGATGGAGCACATTTGGGAGTGCGCAGCATGGCGGATGGAGCACGTTTAGGAGTGCGCAGCATGGGAGATGGAGCACGATGGGGAGTGCGCAGCGTGGCGGATGGAGCACGATGGGGAGTGCGCAGCATGGAGAATGGAGCACGATGGGGAGTGCGCAGCATGGCGGATGGAGCACGTTTGGGAGTGCGCAGCATGGCGGATGGAGCACGTTTGGGAGTGCGCAGGATGGGAGATGTAGCACGATGGGGGGTGCGCAGCATAGGGGATGGAGCACGATAGAGAGTGCACACCTCCCCCCAACACACACACGCGCGCGCGCGCGCACTGCACAACACACCACACACACACACTGGAAACCACAAACAACTGCCCTACACAGACACCCACACACAGACAACGCTGCACACACAAATATACGCACATACCGCACATATATATAACAAAAATCATACATGAACTACACAATACGTAAATTCTAGAATACCCGATGCGTAGAATCGGGCCACCTTCTAGTATATATATATATATATATATATAGATAGATGTTGTTGTGTGTAGTTGCCAAGTGTTTGTGTAGGGCGCTGTAAATGTTCTGGGTGTTGTCTGGGTAGGGGGGTGTGTGAGAGTGGTGTTGTTTGTGTGTTGCGTTGTGTGTTGCATTGTTTGTGGAGCGCTGTGTGTCTGTAGCGTTGTGTGTGTGAGTGGTGCTGTGTGTGTTGCGCAGTTTGTGTGGGTGTGTGTGTTTGGGGTGCGTGGGTGTGTTTTGGGGGAGGTATGTTTTGTGCAATGTGTGTGTTGCGCGGTATGTGCATATATTTGTGTGTGCCGCGGTGTTTGTGTGTTGTGTGTGTGCAGCATTGTCTGTGTGTGTTTGGGTGTCTGTGTAGGGCGGTGTTTGTGGTTCCCAGTGTGTGTGTGGTGTGTTGTGCGGTGCGTGTGTGGCGGTGTGTGTTTTGGGGGGAGGTGTGCACCCCCCATCGTGGTCCACCCCCCCATGCTGCACCCCCCATTGGGCTCCTTCCCCCATGCTGCGCATCCCCCATCGTGCTCCATCCCCCATGCTGCGCACCCCCCATCGTGCTCCATCCCCCATGCTGCGCACCCCCCATCGTGCTCCATCCCCCATGCTGCGCACCCCCATCGTGCTCCATCCCCCATGCTGCGCACCCCCCATCGTGTTTCATCCCCCCATTCTGGGCATCCCCCATCGTGGTCCACCCCCCAATGCTGCACCCCCCATCGTGCTCCATCCCCCATACTGCACTCCCCATCGTGCTCCATCCCCCATGCTGCGCACCCCCCATCGTGCTCCATCCCCCATGCTGCACCCCCCATCGTGCTCCATCCCCCATGCTGCGCACCCCCCATCGTGTTTCATCCCCCCATCGTGCTCCATCCCCCATGCTGAACTCCCCATCGTGCTCCATCCCCCATGCTGCGAACCCCTCAGAGAGGAGTATAATAGGAGGATTATAATAGGAGTATAATGGGAGGAGTAGTCCTGGGGAAAGAGGAGTATAATGGGAGGAGTTGTCCTGGGGGGGAGGTGTACAGGTGCCCGTGTGCGGGGGGCGTGGCCGAGCGGGCATAGTGTGAGGGGTCGTGGCCGAGCGGGCATAGTGTGAGGGGGCGTGGCCTAGCGGGCATAATGTGAGGGGGCATGGCCTAGCGGGCATAGTGTGAGGGGGCGTGGCCTAGCGGGCATCGTGAGCGGGGGGCGGGCCTGGCCAAATGGGTAATCCATGCGGGGGGCGGGGCCAGGCCGAGCCGAGCGGCCAATCTGTGTGGAGGGGCGGGGCCAGGCCGAGCCCAGCGGCCATTCTGACGGTTGTCACTGTAAGGACACAATGTCACTGTAATGACACAATTTTGGAGCAAGACAGACAGACAGAATAAGGCAATTATATATATTGCTTTTTGGCTTGGGAATACATGTCTGCCTTTAAGTGTTTTTAACTGTCTTTTGGTGTGCCTTGACTCCCAGTGAGGAGATCTATGTATTTTTCCTTTTTGTAATAAAGATTTCCAATTTTACATGATACAATCTTTTAGTGATCCCTTGATAGGTATGTCTTTCTCTCTTCTGTCTCGTGTAGATAAAACTCATTAACACTTACCGTATTTTTCGCTTTATAAGACGCACCTGATTATAAGACGCACCCCCAAATTTGGTGAAGGAAAAGAGAATTTTTTTTTTTAATGGTAAATGGGGTCCATCTTATAATGCCAGTGTCCCTCTAACAAATCATATAGGGTATATGTCCCTCATAGCCCCCCATCCTAAAATTAGCCCCCTTAATCTGGATATGGCCCCCTTATATTGAATATAGCCCCCTTGTGATGGCACACGTTCCCCTGTGCTGCCTATGGTCCCCTATGGATTGCACACGTTCCCGTGTTAGATAACGCCCCCATGCTGCTGCCCATGGCCCCTATAGATCGCACAAGTCCCCCTGTGTTAGATATTGCCCCCATAGTGCTGCCCATGGCTCCTATATAGATCGCACAAGTCCCCCTGTGTTATATATCGCCCCCATAGTGCTGCCCATGGCCCCTATATAGATCGCACAAGTCCCCCTGTGTTATATATCGCCCCCATAGTGCTGCCCATGGCCCCTATATAGATCGCACAAGTCCCCCTGTGTTATATATCGCCCCCATAGTGCTGCCCATGGCCCCTATATAGATCGCACAAGTCCCCCTGTGTCAGATATCACCCCCATAGTGCTGCCCATGGCCCCTATATAGATCGCACAAGTCCCCCTGTGTCAGATATCGCCCCCATAGTGCTGCCCATGGCCCCTATATAGATCGCACAAGTCCCCCTGTGTCAGATATCACCCCCATAGTGCTGCCCATGGCCCCTATAGATCGCACAAGTCCCCCTGTGTCAGATATCGCCCCCATAGTGCTGCCCATGGCCCCTATATAGATCGCACAAGTCCCCCTGTGTCAGATATCGCCCCCATAGTGCTGCCCATGGGCCCCTATAGATCGCACAAGTCCCCCTGTGTCAGATATCGCCCCCATAGTGCTGCCCATGGGCCCCTATAGATCGCACAAGTCCCCCTGTGTCAGATATCGCCCCCATAGTGCTGCCCATGGGCCCCTATAGATCGCACAAGTCCCCCTGTGTCAGATATGGCCCCTAGGCTGCTGCCCAAAGTAAAATAAAACCCTCTTTCCTTATCTGCTCCAGCGCTGAGCTCCCTCCTGTCTGCTCCGTGCTTCTGTTCTTCCTTACTTCCTGGTTGTCAGTGCGGTCATGTGATCGGCACAGCAGCCTGAGATCTCTGCCTGATCACAGTGGAAGCAGGGACACGGGGAGAAACGCTGCAGGGTAAGTAAAGATTTTTTATTTTAGAATGAGCAGCAGCCTGGGGGCCAAATCTAACACAGGGGTGGGCATGTGCGATCACACTGGGACGCAGGCTCATATAATATGCACGGCTGCTCCAGCCCCTCACTGCGTGCGATTTCAGCACCAACAGAGATGGACAGCGGCTGTGCATATTATATGAGCGGGTGCAGGAGATCAAAGGCAGCAGCCCGCAGCGTTCCACTGTGCTCCAGAGCTGCTGCCCCCACCTCCCCTGGACGCTGCAGGGTACATATATATATACCACCCCCCCTCCCCCCCCCGTATATTCGGCTTATAAGACGCACCCCCTACTTTCCCCCAAAATTTGGGGGAACAAAAGTGCGTCTTATAAAGCGAAAAATACGGTAATTTTTTGCAAGAGTCGTAGTACCTGGGTACTAGCCTTAAGATATGCCGGCAATAATGAAACACATTTTTGGAGATGTGTATCAATATATTTGGATAAATTGTCTGTCAGACAGCCGATCCCTGATATTATAGGGCGTCCCGGTGGATTTTCTGATGATTTGTGGATTTTTGGTATGTGGTAGAATACAGCTATCCTAGGGGTCTGGTTTTTAATATATGTAGCTTCTTCCTTATTCTAAATTTTTAATTCAAAACCTTTTTTAACTAAGACATTTAATTCTTCATTATACTGACGTGTAGGGTCCTTTTTTAGGACTTCATATGTTTTCCTATCCCCCAAAAGTCGAGCTGACTCCTTTTCATAATTCTCTAGGTCCCTAATTACAATACCACCCCCTTTGTCTGCTGGGCAGTTAACAACACGTCTGAATAATCGTTTTGAGAATGAAAATTTGATTTACCTTTTAAGTCAGTATGTTTCACGTTAGAATTGAATTGTTAGGGATTTGATTCAATATAAGATTTTTCATGAAAAATTTTTTAACGCTAATTTCTTCTTAAATTGTTTAATTCCAATAAAGGCTTGGAATCGATTTGAAATTTGTGGTGGGTGTAAATATAATAATGATGTTTTATTTTTGGTTAGATTACATTGACTAAGATTAAAAAATTTTTGGGGGTCCTTTACTATCTGGTTGTCTGTTTTCTTTTCGGTGAGTTTCCCTCCCCTACAGCCCCTCTTGCGTTTTTTTTCTTCCCACTATGAAAAAATCCAAAGTGGTGGGTTTTGTCTTTCTTTATTTTATTTGAATTATTGTTGGCCCCCCATATGTTTTTGTATTCCTAGGGGGGAAATCCTCGTGTTTTTATTACGCGTATTAATATTAAAATTTTGTGATGTACTTGGTTCATTTGCATCTCCTAAATTATGAGTACGTATGTCTATATTAATATCTGTATTGTTAATTTGTTGGGTATTGGAATCATTAGTTTGAATTACAATGGGAGTTAGCAGTATATTAGGTATATTATTATTTGTTTGAGGGCTCTACAGTAGGAAGTCCACTGAGGTTTCATGTACAGAAAAGTCTAATTCTTCCACCTCACTTTCCCTTTGTAGGGAACACTCTTTCTCGTCAATAATTTCATATTGATTAGTTTCTATTGTACTCCTCCTATTGTGCACTTCGGATGCCCCTAATCTGAAATTTGTTTTATTGCAACGGATGAACCTAAAGCCCACTTTACACGTTGCAATTAGTTGTACAATCGCATTTGCGATGTGACACGCCCAGGTTGCATACGGGATCTTATGAGATTGCACGTAGGTCGTTCATTTGCTGTCACACGAGCGTTAGTAGTCTATGTTAAATTGATCAATTTTGTGTGCGATCCTTTAGATCATGTGTTCTGTGACGTATGCATTGGGCACCTTTTTTTTTTTTTTTATTTATTGACTTGCCAAGCGTGTGTAATGTGTAGGGATGCGTTTTTACTATGTCATCTGCCGTTCAGCTCTGCTACATGGCCGCTAACAGCAGACACAGACAGCCATGTAGCAGAGCTGAATGGCAGATGACAGCAGACACAGACAGAGCCGCACAACCAGAATGAACTCGGGTGAACTTCACCCGACTTCACGGTCATGCTGCGGCTCTGTCTGTGTCACGCCCTGATTAGCGGTCACCAGTGAAGGGCTCACCGGTGACCGCTAATCTCCTAAGTGACTGAAGTTAGCAGCCCTCTCTCATACTCACCAATCCCCGATCCCCGGCGCTGCACAGCGTTCACACTGCTCCGGCGGCTTTTACTGTTTTGAAAAAGCCGGCCGCCCATTAAACAATCTCGTATTCCCTGCTTTCCCCGCCCACCGGCGCCTATGATTGGTTACAGTGAGACACGCCCCCACGCTGAGTGACAGGTGTCACACTGCAACCAATCACAGCAGCCGGTGCGCGTGTCTATACTGTGTAGTGAAATAAATAATTAAATAATTAAAAAAAACGGCGTGCGGTCCCCCCCAATTTTAAAACCAGCCAGATAAAGCCATACGGCTGAAGGCTGGTATTCTCAGGATGGGGAGCTCCACGTTATGGGGAGCCCCCCAGCCTAACAATATCAGCCAACAGCCGCCCAGAATTGCCGCATACATTATATGCGACAGTTCTGGGGCTGTACCCGGCTCTTCCCGATTTGCCCTGGTGCGTTGGCAAATCGGGGTAATAAGGAGTTATTGGCAGCCCATAGCTGCCACTAAATCCTAGATTAATCATGTCAGGCATCTATGAGACACCTTCCATGATTAATCTGTAAATTACAGTAAATAAACACACACACACCCGAAAAAAATCCTTTATTAGAAATAAAAAACACAAACATATACCCTGGTTAACCACTTTAATCAGCCCCAAAAAGCCCTCCATGTCCGGCGTAATCCAGGATGCTCCAGCGTCGCTTCCAGCGCTGCTGCATGGAGGTGACCGGAGCTGCAGAATACACCGCCGCTCCGGTCACCTCCACGCAGGTAATGAAGACAGCCGTGCGATCAGCTGAGCTGTCACTGAGGTTACCCGCTGTCACTGGATCCAGCGGTGGATCCAGCGGTGGCCGCGGGTAACCTCAGTGACAGCTCAGCTGATCGCGCTACTCACCGCCGCTCCTATCACCTCCACGCAGCAACTGAGGTGAGTAGCGCGATCAGCTGAGCTGTCACTGAGGTTAGCCGCGGCCACCGCTGGATCCAGTGACAGCGGGTAACCTCACTGACAGCTCAGCTGATCGCACGGCTGTCTTCATTACCTGCGTGGAGGTGACCGGAGCGGCTGTGTATTCTGCAGCTCCGGTCACCTCCATGCAGCAGCGCTGGAAGCGACGCTGGAGCATCCTGGATTACGCCGGACATGGAGGGCTTTTTGGGGCTGATTAAAGTGGTTAACCAGGGTATATGTGTGTGTTTTTTATTTCTAATAAAGGATTTTTTTCGGGTGTGGGTGTTTATTTACTGTAATTTACAGATTAATCATGGAAGGTGTCTCATAGATGCCTGACATGATTAATCTAGGATTTAGTGGCAGCTATGGGCTACCAATAACTCCTTATTACCCCGATTTGCCAACGCACCAGGGCAAATCGGGAAGAGCCGGGTACAGCCCCAGAACTGTCGCATATAATGTATGCGGCAATTCTGGGCGGCTGTTGGCTGATATTGTTAGGCTGAGGGGCTCCCCATAACGTGGAGCTCCCCATCCTGAGAATACCAGCCTTCAGCCGTATGGCTTTATCTGGCTGGTTTTAAAATTGGGGGGGACCGCACGCCGTTTTTTTTAATTATTTAATTATTTATTTCACTACACAGTATAGACACGCCCACCGGCTGCTGTGATTGGGTGCAGTGTGACACCTGTCACTCAGCGTGGGGGCGTGTCTCACTCTAACCAATCATAGGCGCCGGTGGGCGGGGAAAGCAGGGAATACGAGATTGTTTAATGGGCGGCCGGCTTTTTCAAAACAGTAAAAGCCGCCGGAGCAGTGTGAATGCCGTGCAGCGCCGGGGATCGGTGAGTATATGAGAAAGGGGGATAGACTGACATGGACAGAGAGTGAGGGACAGAGATAGTGACCGACTGACAGAGATTAGTGAATGACAGACATTGTGAGGCGCTTCAGAACGCAGCTTTTCAGCTGCGCTCTGAAGCGGACCTTTTTTAAGCTGCGGTGCAGAGCGCACACCTGCGCACATAGCCTCAGACACCAAAATCGTATGAGGGATGTCACACGTTACAATTGACTAGGTTCATGCAACAAAACGCTCAATTCTAGAGAAAGATACGATGTGTTTGCGATCAACGGTTTTGCGTTCAATTCTGATCGCACGTAGCTGTCACACGCAGATACCTCACAAACGATGCCGGATGTGCGTCACTTACAACTTGACCCCAACGACGGATTGTGAGATATATTGAAGCGTGTGTAGCGGGCTTAAGTCTCGTCAAAATTTCTCTTTTTTTTTTTTCCATAATTTTTCTCTTTTATAAATATATACGTTTTGAGATCTTTTTGGATAAATTAACATCTGGGTGGTTTTTATATGATTTGATCTCTTCGAATAATTGGAGGATCAAATTTTTACTCCTTTTTAATTGAGTTTTTCTTTTATCAATAAACTGAACTGCCTGTCTTAAGAAACTTTTCAAGAGTTAATATTGACATTGATAGAAATTTGTTCAGACTTTGAACAGTTAAAAAACGCCATTTTTTTCAATAGTTTTTTTTGTAAAAATTTAAATGATTTTTTAATTTATTTTTATTCAAAGATTATTTCCTGCGACTATTGAAATATATGTAATATCATACTGTGTATTGCAGCTATCAGCCACCGGCCGGGGATTTTATTTGTGTGCACATATATTTTATTTGTAGCTGTGCCACAAATATTTTATATGCGCATCATTTAGTTATTGATCTTTATCAAACAATTGATTAATAGTTTGAGTGTCTATAACTATTTTTGGTGGAAAAATAAAAGAACAAAAATTAAAAAATTTAAATATTTCCGTTTGGTCTAGTTACTCTATTTTACCCTATCTATATCCTTTTTGAATAATTTGAAGTGGCGCAGATTACTTTAAAATTATTACTTTATTTCACTTTTATACTTTTCTTAAGAGCAGCTACCACAGAACTATCAGGGAAAACAAGAGGAGACAACCACCGCAGACCACAGCCAGGAACAACTATAAACCACACCGAAGGCACCAGGGTGAGGTTTATAAAGGAAGTCAGAGGCTGGCAACTGAGAGGAAAAACCTGACAGGTTCCCAGGGTCATAGAGTCCGCTGTTGCAGAAACAGAGAACTGTCAGATAACAACACATGCTGCCAATCTCTGGGGTTTTCCAACACTTGCTGCCAATGGATTGTCAGCTGACCGAGACACCTATGTGACAACCCCTCACTATTTTTCTGCGAAAGGTCTACAGCTCTGCCTCAACTCCAGAGGTTCTGAGGCAAAATCATAACATCTAAACTATAAAGATAGGCATAAAGAATATATATTTTACAAGCATTTATTAACAAAACAGCAAGTTTTGAAATGCAATTATATACAATATGATATATTTAAGAGTTCCTATCTCCAATCTGGGGATGCGCTTTTTGGTAACTAAACAAATCAAAAAGGTCCATGGAGCCTCTGTCAGGAGTCTCGACACAGAAAATAGCCAGATATCCCTCCTGGAAGGACCTAGCCAAGGAGTGGCTCTTTTTAGGAGACCACCATATTAAGTGGCCCTTTTAGTCAATATCCAGCTCTTGACAGGTT